>NC_140941.1:18501826-18594326 GCF_014529385.1 Adiantum capillus-veneris | reverse complement strand
AGTGAAGAATATGGATGTGTATCTTCATCCACTATTGGAAGAGCTACAACAATTGTGGATTGGCATAGAGGTGGTGAATATGAGCCGACACACAGGTCGACGGAATGCTTTGATCAGAGGCATTCTAATGTGGACCATGCATGACTATCTCGGACTAACAGAATGCTCAGGTGATCTATTTACACTCCTCACTCAGACACTGTAAATCTTGGTTTTTCTCAAGATGATCTATTATCATGTGTATACATGCAGGGCTTCAAACAAGCAGATACAGAGCATGTGTCACATGTGGACCTAGACTGAATGCACATAGGGTGCCCTCATTGAAGAAGAAAATCTACGAAGGTCATCAAGCGTATCTTCCAGAGAATCATGTACATGTGTTACATGATGGATTTTTGGGAAGAGAGCCACCGAGGATGTCTGCACAAGCATGGTTAGAGCAAAAGGAGATATGTGATGACGGATTGCCCCCAGGGATGAAGAGACTATCTCTATGGTACGAGTTACCATACTGGCCCCGACTCATGATCAATCACTTACTCGATCCAATGCACATATTCAAGAATGTGGGTAATCTAATATGGGACCATCTAACCGGCAAGAAAGATACTTTGGGAGCCAGAGTTGACCTTAGAAATGTGGATCGTATGGAGCAATATTGGCCGCAAACAGCGTCCGATGGATCAATAAAACTCCCTAAAGCACCATGGATTTTCACAGGAGCCCAAGAACGCAAAGTAAAAGAGACCATTCGATCTTTGCAAACCCCCAGTGGCGTAATGTACTCGCTCCGAACGTGTTTTACTAAAGAAGGAAAGCTTACCGGTTTGAAGTCACACGACTGGCATAAAATGTGTCAGGTATGTTCATAGTGGAGTATATCATAGTTGAGTACTCCATCCGCATCTCCCTCTGTTTCGGAGTCCTCACCGCGCTCCGAAGCTTTGGTGTCGACGAGACGATCTTCACACTCGTCTAGGCACCGACGCTCTAATGGTGGCGGTGGCGGTTGTTGTGGGGGTGGTGCCATCGATGCTTTGACACTGCCTCGCGCTCGACGAGGCTCTTTACCCTCCCCTTCTTTGCCCGTCCCGACACCAGCCGCGACATCGCCATCGACACCAGGTTTTGCGCGGCTGACTGCCGTTCCCCGCAGCTACACACCACTAGCTACTCCTCCAGGAGTCACTCCAGTGGACACTCCTCGCTTCGGGGCTCAGAATCCAGTGGAGACACCTGGCATCCGTACCCCTGTTGACACGCCGCTAGAGACCCCCGTCGAGACACCTAGGTTCACGTGTCAACGGCGAGAGGGCTTGCCTTACTCCGTCGACTTCAGCGGCGGCATCATCTTGGATGATGAAGGCAAGAAGGTGATTTTGCGCATGCGCGGTCTTTGCTCTCAGGTGTTTAGACACTACATACTAAGCACTTGGAGTGAAGTACCGAATGAATTAAAAGACAGAGTCATCAGCATGCTTCATGACGAGTTTCTTGTTCCAACACGGGATGACCGCTTCAATGAAGATGTGATGAAGGTTCGAATGCGCGAATACTGCAAGCAAAAGCGTTCCGAAGTGCAAAAAGCAATCAAGCATGGGTGGAGCAGACCAGATTGGCTGGCCAAAGAAGATTGGAAGCATGCGAAGAAAGAAGCGCGCGAGAATCCCGACAAGTGGAAGCAACAAAAGGAGGCAGCCAGAGCGCGAGTAGAGGCAGGGAGCTCGCACCACTTGGGGAGCGGCGGGTGGGCATCATTTGAGGCTGATTTTGTAAGTGTTTTCGCATCTATCTTTGATAGTTTAGGGTTTATGGGATTTGAAATTCTAACATAATGGATTCTTTGTATATTTTGATAGTGGTCGTTTACAGGATGTGATCCCACACCGTATGAGCGTGAGTACGCAGGCAAGAAGGGCTTAAACGCCCTTATAGACATCCTGAGTTCTTGTGGCGGCATGGTTAGTATTATGGTTTATTGTTTTCTATTTATTGTATTGTTTTATAAACGTCGCTATATGTTTATACTTACAAAAAGCTATCTTATTGTTTTTTTTTGCAGAATCCGACAGATACGCCGCTTCGACGCGATGAGACGTCTGATTAGACGACGTCAGTTTAGCCATAGCTAGATAGCATTAGTTTCTTTTTGTCATAGATTATGTATCATGAGACGACTTTTATACGTCTTTTTAAAAACCATGTATATTTTTAAAATAATGACAATGGTTTGTAACTATTACATTTGCAATGATTAACAATCAAGTGATTTTGCTTATGTGTACAATTGTCATTGATTTACTTTCATCAATTCACGCTTGTCATTTTTGTATCTTTATTTTGCAAACAATACGGACTATGGATGATGGAGTTAATGATTATATTGTCTTGTGAGTGACTACTTTGGGTATTTATATATCTTTGCACTTTTTTCAAAGGTAAATAGACAAATGAAACATTCAATATGGTTGATGGGTGGCAGGGCATTCAATGCCGTGCCACCAAATTTTGTGAATGCCGTGCCACCAAATTTTTTTCATCTCGGGTGTCGCTATGACCGTCGCTACATTAGGCTCTGCAGCGTCGCTATAAGCGTCGCTATTGATGGCCCTGCAGCGTCGCTATATAGCGACGTCCCCGTATCGACGTTCATAGAAACGCTCTTAGCGACGCCAGGGGTTATACAAACCCAATGTATTTCCATCGCTAAAAGCGTAACAAGAGCACACAACCTCTTGTAGTGGGGGGCATATGTATTCTGAAGGTCAATATATTATGGTGTTATAGTGAATAGCATTAATACTGAAGAGACAAATTACATTGAATAGTGATATATGAATGATTAAGTAGGGCGCACTATAAGATATATATTATAGAGTTATTGATTATTATGTACACATTTGATAGTCATAAAGTATATTACTCACCAGAATAAATAGAGTATAATAACAAAAAAGTATAAGATACTATCATTCATTAATTATGAATTTACAAACATATTTAACCATCAAATCTCTCTTGTCCCCTTCCCTTTTGGATGATGATCGATATCACTGATCCAACCAATGTCGGCACTACCTTTGTATTTGATTGACCACAACCTCGCAAGTCCGATAGCTTTTTGACACCCACACACACTCACTTGTCAATTCGAATGCTACACACACACACACATAGTGTCTCGTTCATGCACAAACTGGCATCTCTATTGGATGGATCCTTTTTCTCTTCTTTTACTCAAGCTATTTTGACATTTCCTTCACCCTAATGACAGGGCTACACCTCGTGAAGTGGTCTGCATTATCTGACTTTCAAGAAATTATACTCTAGTTTAGGTAATTTGTATAAGCTACAGATTCCCATACTTCCTACCACATGTTTCAATGACAAGCGTAATTATGTGGTTTTACTAGGCATTCTCTTGATGCTTTATCAAGAAAAAGAAGAAAAAGAAAAAAAGAACCTAGATTATCTCACATAATTTTGTCTAACTAGAAATGCCTGTTGTACATGGAGACTTCTACGAAAGAGTAGCTACGATCAAATTAATTCTACGTGTTTTTTATCTATTGTTTGTAGTATAGCCTTTACATGATGACTAAACACTAGTCAATGACCTTTAAACAAAAAAATAAAAATAAATAAATAAAAATTCTTTTATTAAGCATTTTTGAGACAACAATTTTCCATATCAAGAGGATTGCTTCATTTAGTAGATGTCTGTAAATAATTCATGAATTGTAATTTTGTCTCTTACATTAATCTATAAATTCAAATCAAATGTGGTTCATACATTAATTCTTTCTTGTGACTACTTTATCTATGCTATTAAGTTAAAATTGTAGAAAATTTCTTTTCCACTCAGTTGTCTCATATTTGTCTTCATTGTATACTAATCCCCTTTGTAGTTGTCAAGTTCATGACTAATTATTAACCCCACACTACCACATTTTGGATCTGTTACCTATACTTTGGTCTAAGTTTGCTAGTTACATTTGTCTCCTAGTTGTACCTCTCGCCCCACACACAAACTAGTACATATTTTCAGATGTAGTACATCATCCAGAGTCTAATGGTTTACAGAAAGCACACATGTGAGTTCTCTCCGCATTTTTAATTTTTGGTTTTGAAAAATCTTCTCGTAAACACAAGCAATCATACATTAATAGGACTCTCTCAAAATTCTATGATTTTCAAAGTCCTACACATATACCATTCCACAGAGAACAACACAATTACAAAAACTCAACGCACATGCCTTACTTTTCAGCTTGATTGCCATCTATTTTTTTAGCAGACAGTATGGCTCTTTTTACTTACCTGCATTCTCTAACATTGTGTCAATACTTGTATTAAATGAAACTGCTATTGCGATCATTTCACATTGCGCTATGCATCTACTTACATAAGCCGAGGTGCTTCCGCCAATGCATAATAATTTGTCAGTACTTTGTTACTCAACCTTATCCAATGTGGTGTGAACGAGGTAATAAATTTTTATGTTTCTATGTCTGGTCTAGTTCATTGGTCACATGCACACAAATTCACCGATTTAGGCAGCGTGTAGATACTCATCTTGGTGCAGATCTGTCGATTTAGGCAGCACATTGATAAATTGCAGATTCATGACAATGCAGATCCGCCAATTTAGGCAACATTAGTGCAGATTTGCCAATTTAGGCAGCATGTCTTATTGGTGTAGAATCGCTGATTTAGGCAACACCAATCACAAAATCATGCTGCAGTGGCTGGTTACCACTACAACTGATACGATTTTGTTACTTGGGTACATAATGAAAGTGATTTGGATTTGGACTTATATTGTGGAATTGGAATTGGATTATCTGGTGATTATTTAGCAGTGTTTATGTGATGAGACTTGACATTATGAGATTGATGATGAGCGTGACCAATGATATCCTGATTCATCAGGGTATGATATATATTGCTTATTCTAGTGGTATGGGATACTAGAATAGGTATTATGTGGATGAAGGCAGGCATAACCAATGTGTCTAATTTTATGGATTTCTCTTTTAATATTTGATACAGTTTTCTAATCATTGTTTTTCATAAGTATTGTTTGCAGATTTTTCTCTTCTCAACTGAGGACAGTTGCTTTCCAACGGAGAGGTATGTTATGGGATTCATATTTTACTATTTATTGCAGCTGACAGGTGGAAAAGGCTTGACCGAGCTAGGCTATTGCAAAAAGGATATTATATTTTATGTATTCAAGTGCTCTTTAGGAGCTTTGGCCATTTATGTATTCAAGTGCTCTTTAGGAGCTTTGGCCATTTATGTCTGGCCGGCCAGTTTGTACTCAATTTGACCATTGAAAAAATCTATAAATGAAATACGTGCAAGAGGGAAATGGTCACTCTTGCACGGGGGGAGATTGCACCCAGTGTCTGTGTTATTCTCCTCTCCTCTCCCTTCTCTCTCATCATGCCGGCGTAGCACTCCACTCTAGGAGGTGTGTCTGCACATGCTATCTCACTCTCTCCCACTCTCTATCTCTCTCTGTTTGCATACGTCGTGGTTATGTGCTATGCCAGAATCGCCAGGTATGTAGATTTGTTCGTTTATGCTAGATATTGTGTTATCTTGGGTATTTTGCAGGGCAGCCATGTTTCCATCTGTAGCAATAGCCCTTGCTTTCAAGATTTTTAATCAATAAAAAAACATTTGACACCCTTATCATCCAATTTTTTGTGTTACTTTTGTGGTACCAAAGCATAAGTCAAGCTGAGTAATAGATGGATTCTTATCATACCATGCTTCATGAGGAGTCTTAGATTGCAAGGCTTTGGTAAGACACTTGTCAAGTACATAAGTATCACACATGACAGCCTCAAGACAAAAAAAATGTGGTAAATCTTGAACCATATATGTGGTTGTGATGTGTGTTAACACACTTCAAACTTTTGATACATTTTTCCTCGTGTGCATTGTATATATGTCCATCATTCTAGGACTATCTTATCTTTCTGTTGTGTTGTCATACAAACTAATATATAATACTCCCAAATGAATTTCTCATGTTAAACTGATCATTTAATATGGGGAAGTACCAGGGGACTAAAAGCTAGAATATTGGTGAGGTTGCCAAACCGATCTCTGTCAGGGAACCAAAGGAGGAAAAACAGGGATCCAAAGGGGGACAATCTGCAAAAGAGCAATGTGCTTCAATGGGGCTTAAAAGACCTAAGGTTAAACCCCATTAAGACTTCCATAGGCTAAAGTTCCTAATTTTAATTGTATTGTCCGAAGGCCGAAGAAGGGGAAATTTGGATGGGCATGGGAAGACTAAAAAGTCTTTCCACATCCCTAGGAAGGAGGGGGCGAGCCCTTATTGTAGGGGATGAGAGAGAAACACACACACACACACACACACACACACACACACACACACACACACACACACACACACACACACACACACACACACACACACACACACACACACACACACACACACACACACACACACACTCCAAGGCTCCCCCTAAACTTCTGTTCCCAATGCTTCTGCTGGCAGCACTTCATCTGGCAATTTTGGTGATAAGGGTAAAAAGAAGATGCGTTATTGTAAAGCTAATGATCACTTGATCAAGTCGTGTCCTATGTTGAAGGCCAAAGAGGCTAAGAAGAAAGAGGGTGGTTCCACTGCAAATGCTGGTTCCACTACAAATGCAGCCATTGTTGAGTCTTTTGTGAAAGGAGACTCTGATGCTGATATCGATGCAGAATGGGCTTTTAGCGCAGAGTGCACTTACAATCTTGCTGTCCATGATGCCTGCTTGTCAGTTGCTACATATTCACATGTGTGGTATTTCGACAGTGGTGCTACAAAGAAAATAACCTCACATCGTGAATTGTTTACCTCTCTCGAGTCTGTCCCTCATGGGAATTTAGTCACTTGTGCAACAATGCCTCTTATCCGGTTCAGGGAGTTGGAAAGATTGTGCTTACTGCTGCAAATGGCAGTTCCTTCACACTTGTTGATGCATTGTATGTACTTGGGATCAAGAAGAATCTCTTGTCTATATCCGCACTTGCTAGACTTGGATTTGTAGTCAAATTTGTGGATGATAGATGTACAGTTCATGATCTCAATTTTGGTGATGAAATTGTTGCATCTGGCCTTTTGTGCTGTGGGCTGTATAAGCTCACTTTGTATGAGAAGTGTGGACAAAATTTTGCAAATGCTGTTGCAGATTCAAGGGCTATTTCATATGCAAAACTTTGGCATGCACGTTTTGGTCATCTGAATTTTGCCAGTTTGCCGCATTTGCAGAAATCTGATATGGTTGCTTCTTTGCCGCCTCTTGAAGCACCTGTCAAACATGTTTGTGAAGGCTCTATTTTGGGTATGATGCAGCGTTCTAAGTTTCCAAAGGATGGTTCAGTTCGGGCCACATGCACGTTGCAGCTTGTGCATAGTGATGTTTGTAGGCCCATGCAAAATCCGTCCTTGGGCAATTACCTTTACTTCATGACTTTCATTGTTGATTACTCCATGCATACATGGGTATTTCCGCTTAAAGCCAAGTCCGAAGTTTTTATGTGCTTCAAACAATTTCTGGCTATGGATGAAAATGTCTCGAAATGTACTATGGGCACCCTCCATTCCGATCGAGGGGGGGAGTATATGTCTCATGAATTTAATGCATTTTTGGCTAGTCGTGGGATAAAACACCAATGTACAGTGCTTTATACACCTTAGCAAAATGGTGTAACAGGTCAATTACGGAAATGGCACGATGTATGGTCAAAAGTCAAGCATTGCTGCATTCTTTTTGGCTTGAGGCCATCATGTGTGCCACTTATGTACTTAACAGGTGTCCTACGAAAGCTTTGCAGTCTATTACTCCATATGAAGCATGTCATGATAGAAAGCCTTCTACTAAGCACATGCGTGTTTTTGGCTGTTTGGCATATGCTTTGGTGCCACAAACATAGCGCAAAAAATTGGATGATAAGGCTGTCAAATGTATTTTTGTTGGTTATAGTGCTGATAGCAAAGGTTACAGGTTGTATCATCCGCAAACAAAGCGTATTCTGGTTTCACGGGATGTAGTGTTTGTGGAAGATTCTGTTAAGCCCTTGCTGTCATGTACTAGAGACAATAATGTAAGCTCACAAAACATTTATGACACTTTGTTGCCTCTTTTCAGTGTTGGAAATACGAATGTAGTTCCCAATGAGGCAAATGTACAACCTATGGGGGTTTTTTAAAATGTTACAGATCAGCCTATTGTTGATGCAGATGTACATGATGTACTTGATGAGGAAAGGGCTGAAAATGAGCAGGTTACAGGTATGCCAAAATGGCTGGTGCACACTTTCTGTGACATTAAATTGGATGCACCTTTGTCTAGTTGTACTCGTTCAGGCTCTCTCCATGCATCTTATACATCAAATTGTTATACTTTGGCTGTGTCTAGCTTACATGATGTTGAGGAACCTCTGTCTTTGGATGAAGCACAAAATTCAAAATATTGGATGACTGCCATGCAATCAGAATATGATGCACTTATAGAAAATGACACATGGACTTCATGTGATTTGTCTCCTGGCAAAAAGGCCATTGGGATCATTGCTGCCAGACTCACATGCTTTTTCGGACTCAGATTGGGCTGGTTGTTTTGACACACGAGTGTCCACAAGTGGTTTTTGTTTCATGCTTGGTAGTTGTGTATATCATGGTTGAGCAAGAAGAAACCTACTGTGGCCACTTTGAGTTGTGAGGCTGAGTACAGGGCAGTCTTCACAGCTACGGTTGAGTGTGTATGGCTTAGACACCTTATGGCTGATTTAGGTGTTGGATAGGACACTGCCAACACTATCTACACTGACAGTCAGAGCGCATTGGCAGTTGCAAGGAACCCAGTTTTTCATGCTCGCACAAAGCACATTGAGGTGCATTACCACTATGTCAGGGAGAGGCTCTCAACAGGAGAGATCAGCTTGGCTTATGTGCCAACACATGACAACCTTGCAGATCTTTTCACAAAGGCATTGTCTCGTGAGAAGCTTGAAGCTGTTTGCAAAGCTTTGGGCTTACTCCCAAGTTTGTGGACTGATCATGTCCTTAGGGCATGGCACTTCCCTTTACTCATGTGCCAGCTCTCGTTCACCGCATCATTCCAAGGGGGATTTGTCACCATATACATCTGGTAGTGATGTGTGTGAACACACTAGGACCACCGGAGCATTTTTTCCCTAGTGTGTGAACACACTAGGACCACCGCAGCATTTTTTCCCTCTTTAGGAGGTTTTTTCCCCTGTGCATGTATATACGCCCATCACTCTAGGCCTATCGATCTTTCCATTTCACACACTCTTTGTTGTGTTCCTTGAGCTTCCTTCATCTTCTCCAAGCTGTGTGCGTTTCTCTGCAACCCTAATTCCAACAGTGGTGTGGGCTCCGACAATGGCATTACATAATAGAGCTTGTGTTTCTAAGAAAAAAATGGTGTGCTTATAAAACGGGGGAAAAAATAAGCTTTTGAAAGGTTTTTTAATGAGATTTATGGAGTGTGGAGGGGTAATCGGCAGGAGGGTGCCATGTGGCATGCAATTATCACTTAGGTGCTCCCATTAAGGACAAGTGAAGGGTATAAGACCTAGGTCGAGAGCCATTGGGAGAGTGTAATGGGGAGAGAGAGATCCCTACGAGCCTAGCTATGGCGTGACCTTAGGCAAAACCCTGGGCAATGTGTTAGCACGCAGCTGGGTGGCTTTTGGCAGATAGTAGTAGCGCATGCAAGTGGTGGCACTTTTGGTGGTCATCGAGCAGCATTCGGGTATGCACAGTGATGTTGTGGTGGCCCACACTAAGGGTCCGGTCCCATGCTCCCCTTTTTAAGAGAAAATCAACCCCCCCCCCCCCACACACACACACACTAGCGACCTCGCTTGCTAGAGAGAGAGAGAGAGAGAGAGAGAGAGAGAGAGAGAGAGAGAGAGAGAGAGAGAGAGAGAGAGAGAGAGAGAGAGAGAGAGAGAGAGAGAGAGAGAGAGAGAGAGAGAGAGAGAGAGAGAGAGAGAGAGAGAGAGAGAGAGAGAGAGAGAGAGAGAGAGGGAGAGCACTTTGAGGGTGGTAAGAGAGCTAGTCAAGGGCAAGAAAAGGTGTGCCAAGGGATAGGGAATGTGTTATGTGAGCTTGAAGTGGGTTTGTGAGATAGAGGAATTGAGCTTTGAAGGGTGCTAAAGGAGGGGTACTCCAATGTGGCCGGTGCAAAACAAAATGGACAAGGGGTAAAGGAGGGAAGTCCAAGGGACAGATCAAGTGGAGCCAATCCAAAGAGGGCGGTCAAAGGCCCACTAAAGGAGTAGTATGAGCATGAGTTAATATGAGAGAAGGGAAAATGAGAGCAGTGCAGCAAGGTACGGCCATCTTAGGGGCAAAAAAGCAAGGTCAACTGTCCCTCAAGTTGGAAGGTACCCAAGGTAAAAGAGAAAAAGGGAAAAAAATAAATAAAATTTAAAAAGGGGTAGGGACACTAGCGATGTGGCTAGCACTTGCCTTCGAGAGTGCAAGCAAGAGAGAAGATGAAAATGAGGCGGCTCCCCCCTTCCTAAAGATGCCAAATTGAGAGGATAGATGGGAATATTAGAGGGCAGTTTCCAAAGTTGAAGGTCCCCGGGAGGTCACTTAATAAAAATGTAAGCTATCACATGAGTTCAATAGAAGGGTATTTAGAGTTCTTGAAACTTACAGAAATATATATACATAAGGGCATTATTTTTTCAAATTTGAAAAAAACTTACATATTTTAAAAGAAAAGGGTACATTATATTAATAACAAAATTCACAGATAAGGGGTTTTACAAACACGTCTTGAATGCACGTGATATGGTAGTTTTACACATAGTGAACCCCCCGAGTTGAAGGTCCCCTACTATAAAAGCCATTTAAAAATCAAATTGGGGCTTTTTTGGTGCCATTTGAAGCCTATAGAGTGGAATTTATTGGCAGAGGAGTGTGCCTGTCAATCCCTGTTGTAATTTTTCTTGAAAATGGCAATTGTGATGGAATTGCAAGATTTGTAGATGCCTCTTGAAGTATAATCAAGCCACTATTGCCCATTTGTGTTGTTGTTCTCCCTTCCCCCCTACTCTTTCTACTGCTCTTGTGGTTCCCCATCGTGCTTGTAGGGTGGATGTGTGTGCCCCCCCTTGGACCTTCGGTGATTTATATGAGAGAGTGAGATTGAGTAGCTATGTGTATGTGCAAGGGTGGAGACAGATCGTGGTGGCAGTAGGTGTGCGTTGTGTGGTGGTCTTGTGGAGTGTAAGCATTGGGAAATGAGCAGGCGGTGGTCTTCTAGTTTAGAGTGTGTTTTTAAGGTGTTTTCTGAGAGGATAGGGGTGCTGTGGATACCTTGAGCTATAGAGAGGCCTTTGTTTTTATGTCAGGTGTGTTCCCCCATTCCCCCTCTCCATCTTTTGGTGCCCCACAGAGGAGCACACTGATTGCTCCCAGCTGATCAAAGAGAAGCATTTTTTTGCATTGCAAGGAGGCATCCCTGGTGGAGATGGATGCAAAGCTGAAGGCGCTTAAGCAAGATGTAAGTGAAGAGTTCAATCTGTTTTTGGGTCATTTTGAAGAGTGTTGGGCAGAATTAGCGGCAGCCATGCAACTTGCTAATGGGGATTACTGCAAGCTAGACAAGTTCATGGTGTGTCTGCACCCTAAAGTGAGAGAGAAGGTAGATATTGAAAGCCCAAAAAATTATAATGGTGCTCTAGCAATCACACGGTCAAAGAGAAAAAATATAAAGAAGAAAATAGAGCAAGGTGTGTCGGGCTACGAAACAATGGCTCCCCTTTAATCGCAGAGTCCGAGGGAGGTTGTGTGCACAAGGAGAACCACGAAAATCAAGGGATAGGCATTGTGTTGCAGAATTGGGTACGTGTAGGATTTGTCCGAGTAGATGAAAAAATTGTGGCTGAGCGTGATGGATAGAGGATAACCAAGAGGAGAAAGGGGCAGGGCAAGGCCGCTTCGAGGTAGGTGCTATAATTGTGGAGAAGAAGGGCATTATGCACCTGATTTTCCTCAACCTCCAAGAGAGAGAGGAGACATTTACCCGCACTGTTTGGTAGAAGTCAAGGTCAAGGGTAGTTCAATGGTCCAAGAGAGCAAGCAGTGGAAAATCCTATGCAACCAGCTCCACCAAATGGAGGTGAAGTCCCAAGGGTGAATATTATTGGAATGGATAAGTAGGATGTTGAGATTTTTGCCAACAAGAGGGCAAGAGCAAAAAGAGAGACAAAGACCGAACGTGAGACTTGAGCTCATAGGGTAAAAAGAAGGTGTACGAAGGTAGAGAGCAGCCTGAAACTAGGAAAAGAAGGAGACGCCACAAGATCAAGCAAGTAGATTTTCAATTGGGACGTGGCTATGTCGAGTGCAACCTGGTAAATGATGTTGTTCAAATTCAAAAATCAAACATTACTTTCCAAAATTGAGGAGGCAGTGGTCAATGAGTGTTAGCACTAGGCTACCAAGAGCTAAGGGGAATGTGCATGTAGTGAAAAACATGACCTTGAGGGTAGCCTGACTGATGTTCTTCCAATGATAGATGCGGTCATTGACAAAAGGATGCAGGTATAGGCCTATATAGACGGTGGAGCACATGTTTGTGTCATGACGGAAGCAGCCATGAAGGAGATGAGAGTCAAGGAGATATCCAAATCAAATGTACACATGAGTATGGCCAGCCATACTAAAGCTAGGTGCCTGGGTGTGGCTCATGATGTGAAGGTCAAGGTGATGGGCATAGAGTGCTTGATAGTCTTTTTTGTGATGAAGGTAGGTGATAATGCTTATTCAATCATTTGGGTATGTTGGAATTAGGGCTGCAAGGAAACGCACACGCTTGGCGAAGACGAAGGAAGCTCAAGGCACACAAATAGAGTGTGTGTTACTTAGTGTACCATGGAAAGATCGATAGCTCTAGAGTGATGGGTGTATATACAATGCACGGGGGAAAAACCTCCTAAAGAGGGAAAAAATTCCCCAGCGGTCCAAGTGTGTTCACACACATCACTACCACATGTATATGGTAACAAATCCCCCTTGGAGTGATGTGGTGAATGAGAGCCGGCACATTAGTAAAGGGAAGTGGCATGCCATGAGAACATGATCAATCCACAAAGGGGAGTAAGCCCAAATCTTTGCAGAAAGATTCAAGCTTCTCACGAGACAATGCCTTTGTGAAAAGATCTGCAAGGTTGTCCTGTGTTGGCACATAAGCCAAGGTGATCTCTTCTGTTGAGAGCCTCTCCCTGACATAGTGGTAATGCACCTCAATGTGCTTTGTGCGAGCATGAAAAACTGGGTTCCTCGCAACTGCCAATGCGCTCTCACTATCAGTGTAGATAGTGTTGGCAGTGTCGGTCCAAAACCCAAATCAGCCATAAGGCATCTGAGCCATACACACTCAACCGTAGCTGTGAAGATTTCCCTGTACTCAGCCTCACAACTAGAAGTGGCCAAAGAAGGTTGCTTCTTGCTCAATCATGGTATACATGAACTGCCAAGCATGAAACAAAAACCATTTGTGGACACTCGCTTGTCAAAGAAACCAACCCAATATGAGTCTAAAAAAGCATGTAAGTCTGGTAGCAATGATCCCCCCTTGGGATAAAACAAGTGAAGATGTAAAGTGCCACTAAGGTAGAGAAAAATCCTCTTGATAACCTGCGAATGCTTAGACCCTGGGCTATGCATAAATCTGCTGACCTGTGAGACTACAAACTGAATAGCGAGCCTCGTGTTGCATACATAAATGAGGCAACCAATAGCAGTTTGATAAAGAGTGACATGATCAGGATTGCCAGCATCATGTAGACTCAACTTCAAACCTTTTTCCATGGGAGTGGAAATAGGTTTGCAATCCTCAAGTCCAAACTTACATAGAAATGTCTCTATGTAACTTTTCTGACACAAGGCAATACCACCATCATAGTGCTTAAATTGTAACCCAAGTAATGATGCAACAGCCCCAAATCTTTCATCTTGAAAATAGCATTCAAATCAGCCTTAAATTCAGCAACATGTCTCTCATTTGGTCCAGTGATTAGCAAATCATCAACATAAAGAACCACAATGAGAAGTACATCACCGTCACGCTTTACATAAGATGTACTTTCTGTTGGACTGTTACGAAAGCCTTGTTTGACCAAATGAGTGTCAGCTCTCTTATACCAAGCACGAGGAGATTGCTTCAACCCATACAAATCCTTCTTACATCTGCACAATTTGTCCTCTTTTCCTTTCTTGACAAAACCGCGAGGCTGTGCTACATAAACTTCCTCAAATATGTCACCATTCAAGAAAGCAGTAACAATGTCTGATTCATGTACATCCCAACCAAAATGAGCTACCAATGCACATAGAAAACGCACAGTATTCATACAACAAGCGGGAGTAAAAGTCTCTTCATAATCTATGCCTTTTTGCTGCGCATGACTGTGGGACGCGTGTCTAACCTCACCATCCTATGCAGATTTAGCGAGAGCCACGATTAAATTGTTAATCCATGGGACGGAGTTGATGCAAATAGTGCATAGAGGCTACAAGAGGTTGTCAATCTCTAGGAAAACAACTAACAACTCGCATCTAACTCAAGCTACACTCAAGTGACTGAAATCACCAAAAGCCAATCGCTCATCAGTAAACAAATCACATCTGTTATAGAATCAAATGATATCCAATTGTAATGAAACTTCTAGGACAAGTTTATAAGACCTAAGTACACATGCTTATGGTCTCAAACCCCACTTTAGGTCAAGTGACAAAATCGCGATTATTAACAACAATGGATTTTTGACCTAGTCGTTTTTGACCCATAATGCATCTAAATGCTTAGCAATGCTGCCCCAATACCCCACCTATGCTTAGTTTTTTATTTTGAGGTGTAAATTCCTACTTATGATGAAATTAGGCCGTGGGTCGACGATGCCAAAAGCTACAAAATACTGCGATGTGTTTACGTCAATGCATAGAGCTCTTACCTGAGGTTGCAATGCAACAAACGCGACTGCAATGTGACAACCAGGGAGGGAGTAGGAAGCGCGAGAAGGAGAGGAGTGAGCGTCGTTAGCTCACGCTGTGTATTTCATTATCCAAAACCTACAAATAGTAGTTTGCTGTTGCCTCTTTGTCCATCTGCAAAGCCTCTAAACTAACTATCCGATCCTGTAGAGTCCCTTGTTGAGTGGCATTGACACACCACATACCATTTAAAGCACCTAGTGCATGTACTGGCAACAGAGCCTCCTTTCCATAGACTAGCTTGAATGGAGTGAATTTTGTAGCCACTTTATAGGATGTTCTATACGCCCACAGACACTTCTCTAGATTTTCTTCCCAGTCAGCTTCCTGCTTGTACACATGATTCGTTAACATCTTGACAATTTGATCATTAGCACTCTCGACTAGACCATTGCATTGGGGGTGATAGGGCGAGGAAAACCGATGCTGAATCTTCAACTTCTCCACTGATGCACTCATGAGCTTTACCTCTGCTTCCAAAGTAGCTTTTGCCTAAACATTTTTAGATTCCTTTGCCTTTTTTAGAGTTTCTACTGATTTTATGCCTTTGTTAGGCACATCTCTATGTTTATAAGCATAATAATAGAATAAAAAAGGCGTTCTTTAAAAAGATCTACTAAGAAGCAAAAACACAATACTGTAAGCACCAGATGAGTAATAAACAGTAATGAAACCCCCCTAACCTAAAAAAGTTAGTGGTTGGCTTGGTTTTTTTGCCCTAGCAACACCATTAAGAGGACTAGGTGATTGTGATTAGAGCTCAATTCACTGTCGCTTCGAGTACACGACGAGGTTACGAAACCCGTCATGGCGATAACATGGTAATTGAGAAACAAGGCGTGTATGAGAAACTATCAATGTCTATGGTTTACATTGGGATTGCCCTTCGGCACTTCAGGGCTCAACCAATTAAACTCTAGCTTCTAAACCCCTGACCCCTATCAGAAACTAACACCCATGGAACACCAAAACGGCAACAGATGTTATCAAACACAAACTGAGCCACCACATTAGCGTTTACTTCCTTCACTGCTTTGGCCTTGACCCACCTTGTAAGGTAGTCAATGGCTACCACCACGTACTTATTACGGGTTAATTTTATTTGCGAGTTAATCAATTTGTATTTTTTGGCTAAAGGTAATGATTTTCCAAGTTTATAGAAGCATGGATTTCACTCATATGTATGCTCTCTAAGGTGGCGTTGTGGTATGTGAAATAAGTACAGGGAAGGAGAGAGAATAAGGATTAAACGGAGAGAGAAAAACATACTTGTGAAATAGAGATAGGATCGAGGTGTGAGAGTATCGACAACGATAGAGAGAGAGAGAGAGAGAGAGAGAGAGAGAGAGAGAGAGAGAGAGAGAGAGAGAGAGAGAGAGAGAGAGAGAGTGGAAGATGAGGGGGAGAGAGGATTCTAGAGAAAAGATAGGTTCAAAATGAAAAATGTCCGCCTCAAGCTTGGGCAAGAAGGTTCTCAAGCCGGTTCAAATTATTTCATTCAGTAAATATCTCTCATTTTAATTGAGATGAAAGTGGAGTGAAGTGAAAGTGGAGTTTTGCTATGAAGAAGGAGGAGTAGAATAAGAGAAAATATTTTGTGAGTGTGTGTGTGTGGGAGTGTGTGTGTGTGCATGTTTTCTTGTCACGTGTGTGTGTGTGTGTCTTTACCTGCATGAGATATTTAGTGTGATTATCCCTCTCAAATTTAGAGTTTTCCTATTCTTATGCGTGTGAAAAGGTTCCAAAGCCGGGTCCACAAATAATGTTTCCCGAGCCCTAAGAGAGGCAGTTAGTGGTGGTTACTCATTGCACTATTAGATGCTTATAATATTCATAGGGGAATAATAATCATAGTGAAAAATCATGCATATTTTATTGCATGCTCCACTTTAAAAGTTAGTGGTGGACTACTAGATGATTATAATATTCATAGGGGCATAATAATCATATTGACAAAACATGCATATATTATTGCATGCTCCACTTTAGCAATTAGCATATGCTTTTTGAGAATTGGGACCTCTCATCTCACGAACACATGCCACTCTTCCATCACTATCAAATTCATTTTGAGACCATGCTGCTTTAGCCTCTATAAATGTTACGAGGCAGGTGTTGGAGCTATATATGGCTCACTCTACTCAACTTGGTCTCACCTATATATTTTTATCTTGTCCTCAATATGAATCAGTTTTTGGGAGCGTATATGGTGTGCCTCTTGTCTCATCTCTCTCTCTTTCTCTCTACATCTCAACATGGTATCAGAGCGGTAACAATCACGCGCCGTTTCAATTCATGGTGACAAAATGTGTATGCGATTTGCATGTAAGATTCAAAATTGCTAAAAATTTTAGCGTTGGTTCTTGTTAATTGTGGTTGTTTTGTGTTAAAAATAATATGATTAGTGTTTTGTGTGGCGTTTATTGCTAATCAATCTAATCGTTGATTACGTTTTCTTGTTGATGACACCCTGAACTTCATCTCATTTTTTCGGGGTGTTCTGCTCAAAATTTGGAGAAATGGGAAAAGCCCAATATCAGTTTTCATCCAAAACTTGTTCGTCTCCTCGAGCTCTTCGATTTGAGTTCTAGGTTTGCGTTAATCGGAGTTCACAGCAAAAAGTTATGCTGTTTTTACTGCAATTGAGCTTGACGCAGCTTTCTTCGTCCTACTTCTTCGTGAAGCGTCCGCGATCGTTTTTCTTATTTTGGTGTTAAATTTTTCGAGAAGATTTAGCTTTTTGCTATTCGTATTGTGGCCGTCAATCTTGCGTCTCACGCCACTCTATTTTGAGGACTCTTTTATTATTAACGTCTCCTTTACCCTGCCTTTTTTGGGTGACGTCTCTCACATCTTTGGATGTTCCTTGAGCATCCTTCTTACGTTTATCGTTGAGACAGAACACAGTCCTCATATCTCTCTCATTCTCAATTGCGGCCTTCACCATATATGGTGTGCAGATTCTGCGATCTTATCTTATACGTCTTCTCGCAACAAGATATGGCTATGAATATTCTCGTCAACGGCTTTCCTTCTGGCCAGCGTTCTATTCCTCCTTTCCAAGGTCAAGGTTTTCCAGGCTGGAAAGCAAAGATGTTGTTAATTCTTGAAGGTGATGAACTCTCCGATGTTGTTCTTGGAAATCATGTTTGTCCGCCTCAGCCTGTTGATACGGATAATGATAACGTGCTTATCACTGAAGGACCTATATTTGAAGATTGGAATGTTGCCTATATGGATTGGCAACGACGTGATAAAGCAGCTCGTCGATATATTCTTTCTGCTCTTACTGATTCACTTTTTCTTGATATGTATGAACTGCCTACTTCCCACGACGTATGGAAGTACCTTATCGAAAACTTTTAGAAGAAATCTGTCACAAAAATACTTTATTTGAGAGGGTTGCTTAACAAGTAACAATATGAAGTTGGTACTGCCATGACGGGACATATTGAATCTTTCAAATCTATTATTAATCAACTTGCTGCTGCCGGTGATCCTGTTCCACAAAAGCAACTGATTACACTTCTCCTTGATACCGTGAAGGAATCTTCTTATGATAACATTGTTACTATTCTCTCTAATAAAGATGGTCTTGATTTCGACCAAGCCTGCATGTCTTTAATTGAATACTCTCAACGTCAAGAACGTCGTAATGCTGGTCATGATACAACTATGATTTCACAAGAGGAGATTGAGTCACAACAGATGGAATGTGCTTTTTATGCTCGAAGGCGTCCATTTCAACGAGGAAACCGCAGAGGTGGCCGTCGCGGTAATATTTTCTCTCGTCTCAAGTTTCCTAATAATAAGCAATGTTCTTACTGCAACAGAAATGGCCATACTGAAGATGATTGTTGGGCACGTCAATATGATGAAGAACAAAATATTACCACAAAACAAACACGTTTATCTAGAGACTCTTCTTCTTATTCTTGTGAATATTGTGGACGATCTGATCATCCCACTCATATGTGCTATAAGCATCGATTTGACAAAGATCGGAATAGAGCATATGCTACTGAACATCGAAACAACATTGTACCAGAAACAAGCTACGTCCTATGGTCAGTTGCTCCAGACAGAATACTTCATGTACGTGATGGATCACTTTTTATTGTCGATTCTGGTGCTACAAAAAATATGACATATCAGTCTATGTGGCTCCATAACTATTATCCACTGCCAGTTCAACGTGTTGTTTATCTTGCTGATGATACTACTTGTCAAGTAAAGGATATTGGAGACTTATATCTTGGTACCTTATCTTCTTCCACTCGAATTTTGCGAGGAGTATTACATGTACCAGATCTTCAATGTAATCTTCTTTCAGTTGCTAGACTTGTTGATCTTGGTCTGTTTGTTGGATTTGATCATACCAAATGCCGAATTGAGAAAGATGGACAGACTATAGCCACTACTTCTCGAAACATTAATTTGTTTGAACTCTCTCTCAATGATCCTGTAGCAAATGTTGTCACTGCTCCAGATGATCATGATTGCAAAGTATGGCATCACCGTTTTGTTCATGCTGATTTCTCAAAACTCCTTGATCTTCAACTTCGTGATCTTGTTCATGGCATGGATCTTAAAGCCTATCCCCATATGGGAATTTGTGAATTTTGTGCTCTTGGGAACAATTCCACAAGGCTGTTTCAAACAATTCCACAAGGCTGCGGAACTTCAAACTGGTCGTCACCTTAAGAAGCTTCGTAGTGACAATGGAGGCGAATATGTTTCTCGAGAGTTTGTGAGTTACTGTGATGATAGTGGAATTCATCATGAACACACTATTCCATATTCGCCTCAACAGAACGGTGTTGCTAAACGAAAGAATCACACTATTCTCAATGCTATAAGATGTATGCTGATTCATTCTGGCTTATCTCGTGTTTTTTGGGCTGAAGCTACTTTGATAACAGTATTTATTCAGAATCATCTTCCTACTACTGCACCCTCTGGTAAGATACCCATCACAGCATGGACAGGTGACATTCCTTCTGTATCTCATTTTCGAACCTTTGGATGTATTGCTTATATTCATGTTTCCAAAGAAACACGAACAAAGCTTGATGCTCTTGGTCTTAAAGTTATTTTTATTGGATATTCTGACACTTCCAAAGGCTACAAATTCTATGACCCTTCCTCCAAGAAAGTAATTATGAATCGTGATGCTACTTTTAACGAACAACTTATGGGAGGCTCATGGTCCATGTATGATTCTGATGATACTAAATCATTGCTTCAGGATTTTTCATTTCTTTCAGAAGATGAAACTCTTCCTATAGAGCAACTTTCCTCTTCACAACCATCCATTCCGAATGTTTCCAATGATGATATTGATATTTTTGTTGATCTGCCTATTGATTTTGAACATGGCGCATGTCATGTTTATGATGACGATATTGTTGATAATGCTTTATCTACTTCCGAAGATCCCATTACTTATGATGAAGCTATCTCTTCACCACAAAAGGATCAATGGCAAGAGGCTATGGAAGCAGAGTACGATTCTCTTATCTCTAAAGGTACATGGATACTAACTGAATTACCTCCTGGTCGTACAACTATTAAATGTAAGTGGGTGTATAAGACAAAAGTAAAAGCAGATGGATCTTTTGACAAGTTCAAGGCGCGTTTAGTTGCAAAAGGTTACTCCCAAGTAGCTGGTGTTGATTATCAAGAAACTTTTTCACCAGTTGTTCGCATTACAAGTGTTCGAGTTTTATTGGCATTTGCTGCTCAATTTGATTTAGAAGCTCATCAAATGGATGTGCGAACTGCTTTTCTTAATGGTGACTTGGAAGAGGAAATTTATATGGAACAACCAAAAGGGTTTGTTATTCCAGGTAAAGAAGGCCTTGTTACTCAACTCCATAAGGCACTATATGGTCTCAAACAAGCTTCGCGAGCCTGGTATACAAAATTAGATCTTTTTCTCACCTCTAAAGGATTCATCTCTTGCTCGTCAGACCCCAACTTATACATAAAACGCCAAGGTAGCAGTTTTGTGATTCTTGCTCTTTATGTGGATGATACCATCCTTGTTTCCAATGATTTTGGATTTCTTCAGCAAAAAGTGAAAATGTTATTGTCTTCTGCATTTGATATGGTGGATCTTGCAGAGATTCACTCATGTCTTGGCATTCAAATCCAATGGAACCGCACAAAAGGTATTTTATTCCTTTGACAATCAAAGTTTATTGCAGATACTATTCAAAAATTTGGTATGGAATCTGCACATTCAGCCAACACACCTTGTCTTGCGAGCTCTATGAAGAACACTTCTGACAATGGCGGTCAACTTGTCACAAATCAACCTTATGCTAACTTGATTGGATGTCTTCAGTTTGTTGGCATGAACACTCGTCCTGATATTCTGTTTGCTGCTAATTATCTTGGACAACATCTTGCATGTCCTTCTCTTAAGCATTGGTCTGCTGCAAAGCATGTATTGAAATACTTGAAAGGCACTACAGATTTTGGTTTAGTCTGTCGACGACAACTCACATCGGATTCTATGCAATCTCTTTCTCTTTTGGGTTACACAGATGCAGATTGGGCAAGCTCACATTTATCTATGCGATCTACTAGTGGAAATTGATTCTTTATAAATGGTTGTCTTGTTTCTTGGACCAGCAAGAAACAACGTTGTGTTGTAGTTTCTACGACTGAGTTAGAATATGTTGTGGCATCACTTGCAGCTCGTGAGTTGATTTGGCTTTGACAAATGCTGGTTGATATTGGTCACTCTCCTCTTTCTAGCACACCCTTGCGGTGTGACAACCAAAGTGCTATTAGTCTTGCAAAAGACTATGTTCAACATAATAAGTCAAAGCACATTGCTGTCCATTATCATTATGTCAGGTATGAAGTACGCAAAGGAACCATTATGGTTAACACTGTCCAAGTGACCAGATGATTGCATACATTTTGACCAAAGGCCTCGACGAGTCATGTTTCATCCTCTTGCGCTCGGAGCTTGGAGTTGCTTCGGCCTCACTCTTTCTAGATTAGCTTCTTTGCTATTGTAATAGCTTTGTACATATGACATTGTAATCTTTTAGGTACCATGCACTATGCACACTCCACATTTGCACATTGTGATCTCTAAGTCACTTGAATATTTGTACATAGATGCACAATTCACTTTCACATCATCATCGCTGGTTCATATTTTCACATTGTATAGGGGCTTGGGTTTTTCCCTTGAACTCCCAAGGGTTTTTTCATCCAAAGCTAGAGACCTTTGTTTGAGTGGGGTGTTGGAGCTATATATGGCTCACTCTACTCAACTTGGTCTCACCTATATATTTGTATCTTGTCCTCAATATCAATCAGTCTTTGGGAGCGTATATGGTGTGTCTCTTGTTTCGTCTCTCTCTCTTTCTCTCTACATCTCAACAGCAGGCAACATATGCAACACAAGTGACTCGGAGGTGCCAATGAAGAGAGATTTTTTTTTTGCCCCTGTACTTATACAATGCTTGTAGGATATGAAACTAATGGTAATGAGGTAGTTGGTAAAATCCACGAAGAGCTTCAGAAACTCCCCCCCAACGCACCCCTTGAAGAAAAGAAGGTGTTTACGCAGAGAGAGTGTGACACAAATAAGGCGATCCGGATGTTCAACCACCTTAATCGCACTTGCAACACCGGAGACTAGGAACTCAATGAAGGCTTTGAGACAATGCAAGAAGCTCTAGGCAAGTGGGAGACATGGGGGTACATAGACAACTCTCGGAGGGCTGTTTTGCAGGCAGAGATTGACCATTTGCTTGTCTGCAAACGCACAATCAACCTGGTCGACAAATCTGGCTCTAATGTGGTAGAAGATTGAGGCAAGACTTAAATAATTATGCACTAGTTAATATATTTAAATAAATATGCACTATCTCATGATAAATTGTACTAGTGTGATGTAAGTTGTACTGTGTGTGTGTGTGTGTGTGTGTGTGTGCAGGTTTGATTCCCTACCTAATCATGTAAACAACTTATTTTTATTATGTGATGCTTATTTTAACTATATGATGGTGTTTCACTCTTCTGTTCCTTGGTGAGAATAATTCATATGTCAGGGTTTTGGACCGTCCCCTCTCTCTGTTTGACTTAATATTACTGAAGTAGCTGTGAGACTTTTAAATGGCCTGGTCTACTAACACATCTTCAAGATCTGTCATAGCTTAGGGTATTGTTGATATCTTCTAGCTAAACTGAACCGCCAAATGTAACTACAAGCTATTTGAAAGCCACAATGTAAAGCAAATGTATGTGAGATTTTTATATAATTCAAGTAAAAGATGAGAAGTTTTTTAGTAATTACCCTACTTTTAGTAGAATGTTGTTTCCTGTCCATGTAGGTGTTGTTGCAAACAGGATGAATGCCTAATAAGCCAATTTGAAAGTAGGAATCTAAAAAATATTGATGGTTGTACTTGTTTAGGCAGAGACCTCAAAGTAATGATACACACATAGACTCTTGCATATAAAATAGTAATTAAAAATAGTTTACTGGTTTAAGGAACTACTAACGTACATAAACACACACATATAAATAAATATATATATTATATAAACAAGTACTTAAAAACACTTTACCGAGTTGAAGGACTGCTTACATACATAAACACACACATATAAATAAATAAATAAATAGATATAATATATATATATATATATAATATAGATATAAATAAATAAATAAATAAATAAATAAATATATAAATATATTCTTAGACCGACAGTGTAAAGAAATAATGATCAGCAATCAAAATTTCTGCAACATAACAGCGTGAAAATTCAAAAAAAAAAACCCCATTCCATACTTGCTTCCGTGAAAGCTTGCCTAACTTTCATTAAGCTTTGTATACATGAAACCACAAAAAGCATGATTATATTCACAAGAAATCAAAATTTTGGCAACATAACGGCGTGAAAATTCAAACACAAAAAATCCCCATTCCATACTTGCTTCCGTGAAAGCTTGCCTAACTTTTGTGTATACATGAAACCATGATTATGTTTCCAAATGGCAAACAAAAAGCATGATTATATTCACAAGAAATCAAAATTTTGGCAGCATAACGGCGTGAAAATTCAAACAAAAAAATCCCCCATTCCATACTTGCTTGCGTGCAGTAGCCCAATGCTCACGGGAAGAAGAAATTACATACGCAAAATAACGGCCTGTTGGTATATTACTTTGGTAAATCAAAAGCTCTCAACTAACTTCTATCTAGCATGATATATATGAAATCATGGCTGAATTGATAAGGACGATAAACACCAACAACATGTCTTCAACAATACCAAGAAAGTGGCACCCAAACACCATGGTCACACGTCGTCCCATACAAATTGGAAACTAGAAAACACCATAGATAATACCAATGTTGATGTCAATCAAGGGCAGTGTGATCCGGGCTCATATTGTTGCTAGTTAGTCTCCTCATCGCTATCTGCATCAACTGCTGGAATACCACGTACACATGGAGCCTTGAAGCATGAAAGATGCTGTTGGAAGACCTCTGGATCACTATCTATGCATAGACAATGTCTAGACAACTCAATGCAAACATGGCCCAAGCCACCACATCTAGAAAACGTATCAACAATGTAGGTGCGCTCCGCAGTAAATGTCTGCACAAGCCAGCTAAGAAAAGAAAAACAACATGTGCATTTTTTTTTAATGTAACATAGTGTAATAACGCACAGTATGAAGCATATCAAGGCTATGCTCAGTGGAACCTCCAAGAGCACGTCTCTTAAGGTACTCTTCGTCGGCACGCTCCACTAGTATTCTGGACTTGGCATCGAAAGAGTTGTTGTCCACGCTCTCTCCATCTCGTCGATCGTAGATAGGACGTTGACCCTTATGATAAAACAATCCTAAAAATAGTGTTTCCACCTACAAAGTACAACTAGAATGTGATCTAATTGAAGAAAACTACGAGCATGCTTTTCAATAAATAAATAAATTTACTTACTCTCTCAATCTCAATGGTCTTTCGCACATAACCATCGAGGATCAAAATAAGGATGGTGTGCAGCATTTTGAATCCCATCTGAATGGCATGGCTAGACACAATGCCAAAGTGATCAGTGGAGCTTAAGGTGATGTACCACCCATTGTCTTCCACATACTTAGAAGCTATTATGGCCAATTTCTTACTTTATTTTTGAGAGAATTGATTCCATGGAGGGACCTACATATTACACATTGTTAATTTAATTAAAGTTTCAAAACTATCATAGACTACCCATTGTGGTTTTGAAGAATGCATACCTCGTTCTCCGAAAAGGTATTTGTTGGAAAATTTGCAAACAAAAGAGAGGCCACTTCACTGCTCTTTTCCCCATCAACATGGGCTGAATGAAGAAAATCCAAGATCCTGCATACGATCAAATACATGTATTTCAAACATTCACAATACACACCACACATAGTCAGTCTTTCTTCTCACATGTGTTTACCATTTCTCATCATTGAGAGAAATTTTGTAAACATCTAGCATGTTGCCAATAACGATCACATCATAATCTATGGAAGGCACTGCATAATCAAAAAATAAAATATTACATCAAAAATTGTTGAGTAGAAAAAGTGGCAGCTAGATATCTATCTTTACAAGCAAGTTTACCCGTGGAGCCTTCAACACCTTTTTTGTTCTTTTTGGAGACTTCTTGGAATTCTTGGATTTCACAAAATCCAATCACTTTTTTATAGAGGAGATTGTACTATTGTTTACTCTTTTCGAAGAGGTGGCCTTCTTGGAAGCTGAGCCAATCTCCTCAATACCATTTTCATTTCTTTCAATTACGTGCTCTAAAGCAAACAGAAGTATGTTTCTTACAAACATAGTCTAAATAACATGAGAACTTTACAATTTTGTAGTTTTTATGAATGCCCAAAAATAACCTTTATATAAGTTCCTTTCTTCACCTGGGTAGGTGCCTCGAGTGTAATCTAGCCACCAAGGGCAATACTCAATTTACCAAGCAATCAAACCATAATCTCTCATCCATAGTGGATACATACACTCCTCACAAGAGAGGTCTGTCCAGCTTTCAACAACAACTGGCAACTTCTCCAACAAAGTTTGATCGTAAAGCTGAATTAGCCATGTACATAAAATGTAGTTAACTTATTTATTATACAAACTCTAAGTACAAAATAAAATAACAACCATAAAGATATCAATTGTATTACGGGAATAACACTCTCCTCAAAGATTCCATAAGCTCTGTAATTTTTTCATCCGACTCTTTTGTGTTGATCTTACTCCAAAGCTTCACAAAAACTTTATCAATGTGCTCCCTCAATCGGTGATGAAACCATGCTTCAAAGCCCTCCGTAATTTCTTCAATCATTTTCCCTTTGATCCTCAAGCATTGCTTCAAGATACTTCCCCAATACCACTCTTTACGCAAGCACATTCTAAATTTCATTGCACTAATATAACGCTCAGAAGTAACATCATCTACACGGAAATGCATCAAAGAGTGCAATATTTTATTTTTCTTATAGAGCAAACAATAAACAAACCATAAATGCATTGATTCATTTGATGATTTCATGTGTATTTTTTATCCAAAGATTATAACCTCTCTGGTGATATTTTAGAAGTTTCCAAAGAGTGGAACTTTTCTCTTGTAAGGCCCACTTGATCCTTTTCTCTTATCCAATTGAAGTTAAATAACAAGAGAAGAACCCCTCGCCATTAGCTGGGTTGGCAATGGTCAACATCTATGTTGCATTAGCACGAAATCAAGTCAAATTAATTTCTCAATCCAATATATCAAATTCAAATGACATGTCAACTTACAATTTTGAAGAAATTCAAACATGAATGGTGAGAAGAGAGTGTTTACCTTATAAGCTCTTTCTTTGAATATTTTTTCTACTTTTCTTCGAGCAACCATTTCCTTTTCTGGCAGTGAAATCGAGGGATCATTGATCTCTTGCATCTCTTTGATAAGAGACAAGTGAAAGTCTTCCTTTTGTAGAGCAAGTGAAAAAAAAAAGATTTCACAAAATTATGCCAAGCTTTAGAAATTACATAAAAAGTGTACTTTAAGGCAAAAAAATATACCTTCCATATGAGCATTGCCAATAAAAGAGCATGAGTGTTCTACCAACTCCCTTTAGATGCCTTCTTCTCGCAAGCAAGCTCTACCTCTATCCATCGAACCCAATCTTGGGAAAAGTCTTTCAGTAAAGAATCTTTGCTTGCCACAACCAATTTTTGGAACAAGAAGATCTCCTGTCCAAAATTTGTGATCACAGTGGTTCTACCAATCCTAAACCACAATATCTTAAATTTAATGGCAATAGAATGACATTGATAAAGTAATTGCAATATCTTAAAAAAAAACAAATGAGCCTACTCATTTTGAGAGCGCAAAGCTAGCATAAGCTCCGCTCTGCACTTCTATCAACATAGACAAGTTGACACTTGACAGAACAATGTCTTCACTTTATCATTGAAAATTCTACAACAACAAAAAGGAAAATTAGAAAGCATAGAGTAATACAAAACAAATTTTCATTAAACAAAAAAGAAATCACTTACGTGTTTTTATTAAGCACATCCGAGTTTTCAAACGGTGATTGCCATCCCAAACAATATTTTTTTTCCCCTTAAGTCTTCCCACTCAAGGGGAAGGGAATTATGAAAATCATCGCTTATTTCTCGCCAAATAGGCCCCCATTCATCTTTGACTAAGTCAGAAACATAATGTTGATCATGGCGTGGTTCTTAAATGACACAAGAAATGGAGCTCCAAGCACACTGTATCCAGACATCTCAAACCTTTTCACCAAGCCTTCAGTGCATGGACCCGCTGCTCTAATGGCTTCATTTGCCATCAATCTGTAGCAATCTGCAGACAGGAATGCAAGGAGGTTCCCCACCTCTCTTTACAATAAAACCCTCTACAATCTCCTCCAATATTTGACCATGAACATCCTTTCCAAACACTGTTGGATGATCGGTAGGTTTAGCAACAATTGTTGTTGCTTCAGACACGCTTTGGGCCACCAATTCACCTTGTGTAGCATGAATATCTACGAGCTCCTCTTCTTCATGCACATCAATCAATATATCCTCTTCTTCATGCACATCACCCAAAATATCCTCCTTCTGACGGATATTGGAAGATCGTGCATTGGCCCTATGCCCTGTAGTGCTAGACCTTAATGTGTATGCTACTCCTAAAAGCAATAAACAATAAGAACACAACTAGTTTAGTGATTATGTGGAGACAAATAAAAAGAACACAAATAGCTTAATGTAGTTGAACTTACTTTGAGAGATACCTGTCCTGCCACGTTTAGATGGTGTACGAACCATAATATATCAACCATAAACAACAAAAATATTCTTAGCATAGACAATACAAATATAAACTTCAAAATTTTGACAGCATAATGACGTAAAATGCAAATTTAAAAAACAGATCCAATTCTCAACTTGATCACGACAAGGAAAAATACAAATCCACTTTGACATTTGTATAGCTCTGCTCTAGAACGAGTACTACAACGAGTTGTGCAATATGGAAATGCATCATTATAAGTGTTATTGTAAGTTTGTATATGCAATGTAAGTAGGTATGTGTATGCATGATTGTATGTGGCGCATGGTGTCTTGTATGCAAGTGTGTTGATGTGTGTGAATGCAACTGTATATATGGTTGTATGTTACTATATGTGTGTGTATGCAAGTGTAATGTGTGTGTGTGTGTATGCATGATTTTGTGTGTGTTTGTGCTATGTGTGCAAGTGTGTTGATGTGTGTGAATGCAAGTGTGTGTGTGATTGTTACTAAGTGTGTGTGTATGCAAGTGTAATGTGTGTGTGTATGAATGAGTGTCACTGTGTGTGTGTGTGTGTGTGTGTTTACCTGCGCTCGCCCGATCCACCGGAGGAGGTCCAATAGGAGCTCCAATGCTCCTATTGGACCTCCTCCGGTGGATCGGGCGAGCGCGTGTAGGTAAAAAAAACACACACACACACACACACACACACACACACATACACACACACGTGAGTAGAAAACGTGCACACACACTCACACAATACCTTCTCTTATTCTACTCCTTCTTCAGAGCACAACTCCACTTTCACTTCACTCCACTTTCATCTAAATTAAAATGTGAGACACACACACACAAACAGTAAAAATAATACGTTGTGTATTTACACAAACACACACACACACACACACACACAGATATACACAAAATGGATGCATATATATAATTTTACTAAAAAAACACAACATGTTTTACACACACACACACACACAACCATATATTAAAAAAATGCTCTTGTGGTAAACACACACACACACACACACACACACACACACACACACACTCATATATATGATTGTATGTGTTTGTGTGTAAAAAACGTATGTGTTTGTGTTTGTGTGAGAATTAGCGATAAGGCAGAAAAATTATTTGCAAAAAGCCATCAGGCACAAAAACGAGGTGCACAGACATATATACACACACACACACACACACACACACACACACACACACACACACACACACACACACACACAATGACACAAAAGGTAAAACGTAGCAATTTTTTAAATTAAGTTTTATGCACACACACACACATTCACACACAAAATGGTGAGAATTAGGTGCACAGTCATACATAAATATATACAATATATATATATATATATATATATATATATATTGTAGAAAAACTAGGTGCACAGTCATACATACATATATATATATATATATTATACACACACCCACACCCACACCCACACCCACACCCACAAAATCATATATACATACACCCACACACACAGGATGGAGGCATATTTGTAACTTAACTAAAAGAACTGCTACGTTTTTTATACAAAGTCAGTCATATATATATATATATATATATATATATATATATATATATATATATATATATATGCATATATATATACACACACACACAATCATATATATATATATATATATATATATATATATATATATATATATATATATATATATATATATATATATACATATTGATAGCCGTTTTTCGGCTTTCCATAATTGCCATAGTAAGCTACCTCACCCTATCAAATCACTCAAACACTATGACTATCCCTACCATTTCACTGTACATAGGCGTGTGTGAGTTAGGGGACTTTTCCTATATTTTCTTAAAAAACCCTCAATTAGCTAGTCACTGGGTTAGTTGAGCCAAAAATAAAATAAAAAAATAAAAAATATATAAGTATATTATGGCCCATTTATGTGTAAATATTTTATTGTATATAGGGCATAAATAAAAGGATTTTTGATAATTATTTTGGTATTTATTTAAATATTTATACTTAGGTGTGTGTTATTTATGCTATGTACATTGACTCACCATTACCATATTTTTTCTTGCCATTTTGCATACTCTTTATTCCATATAAAAATAATTTCATGCAAGCTTCTCTTATTTTTGGTGTAACTCCATCCCAACAAAAATCCAAAAAAACTAGTTCTATTTATGTGTATATTTTTTCACTATTGTGATTTTTTCCTTCCTACATCTATTCCCTATTACTCTCATAAATTAGACCACCAAAAATATTCATCTTTTTATGGTAGACTTATAATGAGAGAGATTTATTTTGATCCCTTTATATTGTTTCCACCTATATTATTTATATTTGACATGTACATATTTTTTAGACCCCTCAATATTTGATTTTCTTAGTTGTACTATTCATTTATATCATGATCTCAACAATATCTTCAATTATAGACCTACCAAATAAGATCAAGGGTATGTGGAATGCATGCATGCACCATGGGGAGCTCACTCTTGGAGGTATTCAAAAGAATCATCCAAAGAAAGACCTCACAAGGACTTTGTGCAGTGGAAAAAACAGTCGGTTTTGCTGAATTTTTAAAGATCACATGCTCCCCGAATTTCAAAAGGTGATACAAACAAAAGTTGTAGCTCGTGAGTTGAACTTTTATCTCAAATTTTTTCATATTTTTTTGAGCTACGAGCTGTGAGCTATGATTTTATTGGTGGACCCCAGTTTTCCCATGCTATGCAGTCACACTCCCTCTTCCACTTTATCATTTTCCTCTTTCACACACACTCCTCCCTCTCCTTCCCACTCCCAAACCTGAAACTCCCATGTCCTAATTCACCCTCTTCACCATTGCCACATCTCTCACACCTCCATAGCCTTCATCCTCCATTTTTACACCCTATGTGTATCCCTTTCTCTCTACATATATGTCCATATTACCATACTCTCTTCAGCTTTGTAAAGAACTTCAAAAAATCAGAAAAAATCCAAGGATAACCTATGCAAATATAGGCTCTTATCATGAATTTTCCAAGGTTTGAAGATAACATAGCTTCATCGACACGCACTACTTCGCCATGCTGACCGCTTCTTCTACCGGTGTTGTAAAGAGGTGAATGTCAACTTCTCCAAGCTGAACCTTTCGTTACAAGCTTATCCCTTCTCTAACTTTTCTCATCATATATCTCACCATTCGGTGAATGATTTTGTAAATATTTTTTAGTGATAATTACTAACTACTAACCACTAACCTTATTGTACCCTCTACTAGAGTAGGCACTCCCCAATTATTCACTCAATCCTCTCTCCTTTCATCCTCAATAATTCTCTTCCCTTGAGACCACATCCATGTGACTCAAAGGACAAGAGAGACCCAGCCTCATTAAATAAATAAATAAATAAATAAATAAATAAATATATATATATATATATGCATAATCTTTTATTCCTTCAAATAAACTTGATTAGGCCTAATCCTAATCGAGGCTTCTAAAACCTATAAATAGAGCCCTTCTCTCCCTTGTAAAACATCACATGATCACACTACACCACACCATTCTCAACACATAACACACCACTCTTCAAGCCTAGTTGTGTAGAGTGTGTGCATTGTGAGTGCTCTATTCCATCACTACACATAGGTGCATGGAGAATCTTGAAGTTAGTTATGCCATCTAGAGGAGTGGAGTGATACTATACCCTGCAATCACACTTGTAGCCTACTCTTATCCATAAATAAGATTCATAGTTTTGGGTGCAATTGTATGCTGCAACTACGACTCTTCTCTCCAAATTGACTTGATAAGTTGGCTCATCAGGTGGTTGAAGGTATATTGTCCTTGAAGCTTGTTGTGCCATTTCATGCTTGGTGGTTTGAGGGCTTGTTGAATTGTTTGCCTAAAAGGTAAATTGTAAGAGGGTGCTCGGTGAGAGGGCTCCCGTGACCCTAAGACAATTTGTGTATTGGCAACAAGGTCAAGTTTTGTGTTGTCTTTCTATTTCTCATCAAGCTTTGTGTGCATCTAGTCTTTAAGGCTAAGACCGAGTTGCTCAAGTTGATTTGTGCTCTTTACCTCTCTCTGGTGTGGTGAATGTTTGTGTTTGGTGTGTGTGGCTATCTTGCATTCCCCTCTCTTTGTGCGTTGAGTGCAAGGAGATATCACGTGCGTCCTAGTTCGCATCTACAACTAGGTGGTGCCCATTTTCTTATTTGGTTTCTGGCTGTGGGTTGTTGTTGTCTCTGATTGTGTTTGCCCCAACCCCAATTGAGCAGCACGAGAGCCTCGAAGGGTGTTTAGAGGCCGCTCTTCTTGTTGCCTGCCCCGGATCGCCTCAATATATATATGGATATATATATATATATATATATATATATATATATATATATATATATATATATATATATATATATATATATATATATATATATATATATATACACACACACACACACGCACACAGACACAATCATATATAATAGATTGCATTAAATGCAATCCTTGAACCACCATTTAGAAATTAAATGGCCCCTCAAATTTGATGACATATTCCACTGCTACGTATAGTTTGAATGCACATAGATTCACAATCGTCATATTAAATGGTGTGCTAGCTAGTTTAAATGCACTTCTTCAATTATGATTTTCATTATTCTTTGAGCCGTCACAAGATCTTATGCAACTGTCTTTTTGTCTACCTACCAATACTTCACTTCATTAACCTTCACCACTTTCATTAACCTTCACTTCATCTTTAAATTTCATTAACCTTCACCACCTTCACTTAATCCACCGCAGTTTTCTCGCATCTCCACCTTGTAATCTTTTGCTTGAGAGAATATGTCCGACAGGAAAGTGACAGTAACTTGGAAGGTTGGTGGTGAGATAGTCAACCACGAGATTTAGTTGAAGGGAAAATCATTGTTGCTTAGTGCTTACTATTTGCAGAGTTTGCTGCCTCCATCTTGCTATTTTCAATCACTATCTGCTCTTATTCAAAGTGATTGTGGCCTAACAACTGTCTTATTACAACCAGAGTGGGATATTGAAGGTCACCAACATTTCTTAATAGATGGATCTTTGTTGAGCTTGTTTGAGTTGCTTAATTCAGACACATTTATACAGGTATCTGACAGTGAGAAAGAAAATGATAAAGAGATATCTGAAGATGTTTTAAGCATTGTGCATCTTGAAAGTAGCGGTGACGATATAGGACAGCTCAAAACTCAGTCAATCGTCATTTGGATTCAACAAAATCCAGGGAAAAAAAAGTTAAATGATCTGTTAACATTATGTGGAGCTCCTTTGCAAGTTAACTTCCCCCACATTATGATTAAAATTTGTGCTTTGAGTTGCCTGCAACTTAGGATAAAACAAAATGAATGTTAGGGATGGAACAACGCTTTGATGGTCACTTGTGGACTCGCCCATCTGTTACAACCATGTCAATAGCATGCACAATTCGTCTAAGCCACTGTTTGGGATCCATGCAGTGCAATTATTCAACATGTCCTCATTATATTAAAGAACAAGAACTTAATAGTAGAGATTTCCATGGATATTTGGATAGACAGGTCAAGAAGGACTACCTTGCAATGGAAAAGAAAACAACAATAACTTGTCATTATTGTAAGAAGGTTGTTACTTGTGTTGCTCCTTGTCCCTGCAAAATCTATTATGTTAAGATGGTACAATAATGTCGTGACTGGCAATACATGTTAGTAAACATTGTCATAATGTTAAGGCAGGAACCTCTAGGGCTTCTATTTCAAGAGTGTGAAAACTGGTAGGTGCAGTACTAAAAATTGAAAAGGGTGGCCCAAGAAAAATTCAAATGTTGGTGGCTCAACAACTTGTGCTCAACTCATTGATTGGTGAAGAAGCTGAAGTTACATCCGATGTACAATTCAATGATTTTTTGGAAGAAATGATGCCACTTGTTCAAAGCAAAGGGTAAGAGAAACTCAGTTTTGTTCCTTGAATTTGTTAATTTTTAAACTATTATGGATTTAACTTTCTTGTGATGCATCATGTAGGTTTTCTTCAATTGTTTCAAAGGAGAGGAAGAGTCAAGGTGTTGTTATTGGGGATGGATATGATAATATTTTATTGCTTCAAAAAAAGTGCATGTTTCCTTTTTTCCATGGGAGTAGATTTCCTGGACAGGGTGAAGAGGATGACAAGTGCTTCCTATTTAAAATGTCCACTAAGGGACCAGGTTCTAGGATTGATCTAGTAAATCGGATGAAAAGAACTGAAACTAGTGACTTAAGAAATGCGTGGGTACATTTTGATTTTACCCATAGAATAGATGGATGGGCAACAATTTCATGCTCAGTTTATGATCCAAGGTAATCTTTAAATATTTAAATATCTTGTATTTTTTAATCATTAAATAAAAGAAGATGTGTGAAAATGTTTATGTTGAATATCTTGCAGCATACGATCACTGCAAATAATTGCTATATGTGAAACTAAAGAGGAGGATTCAAAGACCCAAGTTATTTTTTGGGAGAACCTTAATTCAACAATGGAAAAGTACGGACATGGTGCAACTGACTTTGCAGGTTTTATGTCTGATGAAGCTGGTGCAAATTGGAATGCTATTGGAACAGTCTTCAATGGAGGGCAAGATAATATCATGGAGGGACATGAACGTCATGCGTATTTCATTGGGAGCAGAGTCTCCATAAATATGCTAAAAAGTGGATACCTCAACATCTAACATGTCAACACATTGATATGTGTGAAGAATGGAGAGCATGTAAGACTAGTGCTTGCATCTCAAAAGGCACTTTCAATTCAAAAATGGCGGAGACATCATCTATCTACAGAGAGCATCACAAGAGTGAGCAGATCGTTTAAATGGTGGGAGCAACGAATTTCACACTAGGAGGAATTGGAACAGATGTAAGTACCTTTATGACAATTTATATTTTTAGAAAAATTTATAAACTTTGCATACATGAAATTTATAAATTTTAATTCATGTTTGTTTGAATTTTATAGGCTGGTCTAAGTCTGTGGGAGCAGGCACAAATTCCCAATGTTAATTTATCAGAAAGTGTGCATGCCTATTGGTTAGCGGGTGAAGGTGGAAAGAGAGAAATATCCTTGTATGATGCCTGTGTAACAGATGTTATAAACTCATATATTCAATGTGCAAAGCATTTGGGATATACTACTCGGCGTTATATAGGAACGGGTCCCAAAATGGAGACCTTGCTTTCTCGAGTTGAATCTCAACAAACTCCAACTCCAACCAAAGTGGCCCATCTATTACACGAGGCTGTTGCACGGACTCCAATGTACGCGCAACCAATTTTGCATGGAGACAAAGAAACAGTACAATGCAAAAAGAAAGGCAGAATAGGAACAAGTAGCTCCCATCGGCCGGATTATGTAATGGAATCTAAGCAACGAAACCATCGTGGTCGACCCAAAAAAATCAGGTTTGATATCCAAGGACCAGGTATTTCTAACATTCCGCTGCAAATTAGTGACAGTGATGATGATATTGGATCTAAAAAAGAAACAACCACACCTTTGTCATCTCAAAGAAACAATGTGTTTGAGAGTGATGTGCCACGCACTCAGTGGTCCCTCAGGAGAATGCCCATTCAAAGTCAAAGAAAATGTTTTGGAATAGTAGGGAGAAAAAATTGTGACAATATCTAGCACAGTCGCTCAGCTGGTCTTGTTGCTCCATGTATATGGTCTGAAAGAATGTTCAAGGGTAAAACAATTGAGCAATGGTTATGGTTTTGTAATGATGATGTTTTGCATACTCGATCAATCAAAAGACGAGTCAAAGATTTACCTCCTACTCCGAATGTTTGGCCAGAGAAAGAGGGACAGATACCTCCACACAGGAACTTGCAACGCTGCATCAGAGTGGATTTAGGACAGAGAATTCAATGGTAAATCCACAACCTCCGGCTGGTGACTCTGAAGAAGGTGGTGGCAGCTCGAGGAAGAAAAAGTGGAGGCATGGAATCTCCAAAGAGGCCATGAAGAAATTGGAAGCATGTAATAGTATGATAGTTTTATTTTTGGATGAAGTGAAAAGGTCTCAAGAGCATGTAGTTTTTCGAGTTCTCACTGAAAATAGTTATGCGATTCATATAAAAGAGAGTTCGACATGCACGTGTGCGGATTTTCAAAAGCGAGCAAATACCGACAAAGCCTTTTTTGCATGCAAACATATGTACTATGTGTACACAAAAGTGCTCGGACTTGAACCTAAGGAGCACATGATTAGATTGCAAAAATTGCCTTTAATATTTTTCGTGGTCTTATGCATGATATTCTGAAAGAGCTTAAAGCAGATGAACCCGCTCTATACCTCACCACCTATGCTGACTTTAAAGGAGTCCAATTCATCACTAATCTGTTTAAACCTTGTATTGAAGATGATGAGTCTCCTGCTCTAAAAAGAGCCAAATCCGTGGCTACTCCCAACTCTTCACCTCGTTTTTTACACCTAGCTCCTCATCTAATCGAGGAAAATCCCATAGTGTTACAAGAGGGAGAGGCAGATTCCCCGCAATCAGAAACCTCCCTGAAATCTAACCCATGAATATATTGCAGGTCTCTACCAACCCTTGTGGAAGAAGGATTCTCAGCAAAGATGATTCGAATCATGGTGCTATCTATATACATTGTCTGTTTCACAATATCCTTCTCGATTGGATCTTACCAAAAAGCCTTTTTTGTGAGTGCTTTGACATATTTTTTGGTGATCATAAACTACTTGACAACATTCTCATAGGATGGAAATACCATCATCCTATAAAAGGATTAGTTTTAAATAATGACTTTCTTAGACAAGAAACAATCCCTTACTGTACTTGCTTTCAATTCACTTCATTTTGCAGAAACTTTGAAGGATTTGGTGAACATGTATGTACCCAGGATCTTAGCATTATTGATAATATCACAATACAAAGATTACTAGCCAAAGGGCTCAATCACATACCCAACTACCCAAAAAACCCTTACCTTGCTTTATCAGCTTTACTTAGCTGCCTCACTGACCTTGTCAGTGCTCTCCGACTGGAGATGACAGTCCTACCGGACTTAAAGGGATTAGTGAAGGAAGGCTTTCTTCATAAAGTTTCTCAACTTCCTAGGAAATGGCTCTCTCTCTCTCTCTCTCTCTCACACACACACACACACACACACACACACACACACACACACACACACACACACACACACACACACACACACACACACACACACACACACACACACACACACACACACACACACACACACACACACACAATGTGTCTTTAGGAAAACATCTTTCGGAAAGTGCTTCTTGGGAATCGGAAAATCATGTTCCCAAAACATTCTTAAGAGGAGGCCAAACTTGAAAATCTTTCACAGAAAAAAAAAGTAATTATGCATCACCCACACTAACTCTTCAAAGTATACTTAATTAGTAGTGAAATTAACTCCCTCTCCAAAAGCTAGTGTGAAAATGGACTCTCTATAGTAGACAAAGCCTATTCTTGAAACTCCCTCTCGAACAGTTGGTGTGAAAACGACCTCTCTATAGTAGGAATAGTAGACTCCATAGCCACATCACTATTCGGAATAGGCTTTGTCCTATGATTCTATGCAAACTTGAAAAGCTCTCACAAAAAGATAAGTAGTTATGCATCACCCACACCAACTCTTTAAAGTATACTTAATTAGTAGTGCAATTAACTCCCTCTCCAACAGGTAGTCTGAAAATAGCCTCTTTATAGTAGGAATAGTAGAGTCCATAGCCACATCACTGTTATGAACAGGCTTCTCTGTGAACCTTTCTTAATGACCGTAATGATCATCACCCATATGATGCACCTCTATCCTCTTGGGAATCTCAGGGATTTCACTTACATGATCACGATAGTGTGATTACATTAATCACACATTGAAAATACATGATCATGTTAGTTCTTAACCTAATTTTGATGGTTACCCGCAAAAACTAATAGAGCTAGTAAGCCTGCTAGGAAAACTATGAAGCCTGACGGGCTAAACTGCATATAGTAAAACCTCTTCTAACTTTGGGATTTTGACTAGGAAAATCCCTGGGGAGTGTATCCGAGCATCGGTGTTGTGCCATGGCACGTGTATAATGTGAAATTATAAATACCTACCTCACTCTTAATGCTTGGGGGACCAAATGCTACAGTGTACATAGTGTGATATGTGCGAAAACAAATGCCATGGCTGTGGGCGTGTACATATCTTGTAGGGCATGCGAGGCCTGAGATGTGGCACTGATGCATGTTTAATCACATTAGTATATGCATAATTTTCATTAGACATTTACAAATTTCAATTGTTTCAAAGTGGCACGCTCGTTTTGCCTAGAAAGTTTAATGCGGGCGATCTTGGTAAAAAATAGCAAGTTTCATGCACGGCTATAAAAGGCGTGTCCAAAGTGATTACCAAGTGGTAAAGTGAGTTTCAACATTAAATTTGATCTAAAAAGGAAATTTCCACAAAAATAGGGATTTTTATCAGCTTGTTTAGGCATTTTATGAATGAAAAGAGACATTTTTGGGCTAAAAATGGCTAAAAATGACCATGGCATGGTAAAAACTAACCTACGAATAGAATCGAATGGATCAAAATGCCACATCAACTATGGTTTTATCTTGGATCAGGCTGACAGTAAACTTATAGAGCCAAGATGAGCTCATTTGGATATCTAAGCGAGGAGATACAACCATTACAATCTAGGGTGCTAGTGCAGTCCCATGCTGCTTCCACTACATATTCGAGGGTGTGAGGCTAGGAATTAGGGTTTACCCTACTAAAATAACTACTTGGGCTTCCCCAATGAAGTTTTAAAGATTCCATGAAATGGGTATGACAAAGAAAGGGGTTTTAACAGGTCGAAAGAGCATTGCATCTGTGCAATTGGGAGTGAGGCTACACCTAATCTTCTCATACAAAAGAGTTTTGAGTTGATCCTTGTTATTTCACAAAAAGAATATTTTGTGGCTAAGGTTTGGACTATCTTATCTTTCTGTTGTGTTGTCATACAAACTAATATATAATACTCCCAAATGAATTTCTCATGTTAAACTGATCATTTAATATGGGGAAGTACCAGGGGACTAAAAGCTAGAATATTGGTGAGGTTGCCAAACCGATCTTTGTCAGGGAACCAAAGGAGGAAAAACAGGGATCCAAAGGGGGACAATTTGCAAAAGAGCAATGTGCTTCAATGGGGCTTAAAAGACCTAAGGTTAAACCCCATTAAGACTTCCATAGGCTAAAGTTCCTAATTTTAATTGTATTGTCCGAAGGCCGAAGAAGGGGAAATTTGGATGGGCATGGGAAGACTAAAAAGTCTTTCCACATCCCTAGGAAGGAGGGGGCGAGCCCTTATTGTAGGGGATGAGAGAGAAACACACACACACACACACACACACACACACACACACACACACACACACACACACACACACACACACACACACACACTCCAAGGCTCCCCCTAAACTTCTGTTCCCAATGATTCTATTGGCAGCACTTCATCTGGCAATTTTGGTGATAAGGGTAAAAAGAAGATGCGTTATTGTAAAGCTAATGATCACTTGATCAAGTCGTGTCCTATGTTGAAGGCCAAAGAGGCTAAGAAGAAAGAGGGTGGTTCCACTGCAAATGTTGGTTCCACTACAAATGCAGCCATTGTTGAGTCTTTTGTGAAAGGAGACTCTGATGCTGATATCGATGCAGAATGGGCTTTTAGCGCAGAGTGCACTTACAATCCTGCTGTCCATGATGCCTGCTTGTCAGTTGCTACAGATTCACATGTGTGGTATTTCGACAGTGGTGCTACAAAGAAAATTACCTCACATCGTGAATTGTTTACCTCTCTCGAGTCTGTCCCTCATGGAAATTTAGTTACTTGTGCAGCAATGCCTCTTATCCAGTTCAGGGAGTTGGCAAGATTGTGCTTACTGCTGCAAATGGAAGTTCCTTCACACTTGTTGATGCATTGTATGTACTTGGGATCAAGAAGAATCTCTTGTCTATATCCGCACTTGCTAGACTTGGATTTGTAGTCAAATTTGTGGATGATAGATGTACAGTTCATGATCTCAGTTTTGGTGATGAAATTGTTGCATCTGGCCTTTTGTGCTGTGGGCTATATAAGCTCACTTTGTATGACAAGTGTGGACAAAATTTTGCAAATGCTGTTGCAGATTCAAGGGCTATTTCATATGCAAAACTTTGGCATGCACGTTTTGGTCATCTGAATTTTGCCAGTTTGCTGCATTTGCAGAAATCTGATATGGTTGCTTCTTTGCCGCCTCTTGAAGCACCTGTCAAACATGTTTGTGAAGGCTGTATTTTGGGTATGATGCATCGTTCTAAGTTTCCAAAGGATGGTTCAGTTCGGGCCACATGCACGTTGCAGCTTGTGCATAGTGATGTTTGTGGGCCCATGCAAAATCCGTCCTTGGGCAATTACCTTTACTTCATGACTTTCATTGATGATTACTCCATGCATACATGGGTATTTCCGCTTAAAGCGAAGTCCGAAGTTTTTATGTGCTTCAAAAAATTTCTGGCTATGGCTGAAAATGTCTCGAAATGTACTATGGGCACCCTCCATTCCGATCGAGGGGGGGAGTATATGTCTCATGAATTTAATGCATTTCTGGCTAGTCATGGGATAAAACACCAATGTACAGTGACTTATACACCTTAGCAAAATGGTGTAACAGGTCAATTACGGAAATGGCACGATGTATGGTCAAAAGTCAAGCATTGCTGCATTCTTTTTGGCTTGAGGCCATCATGTGTGCCACTTATGTACTTAACAGGTGTCCTACGAAAGCTTTGCAGTCTATTACTCCATATGAAGCATGTCATGATAGAAAGCCTTCTATTGAGCACATGCGTGTTTTTGGCTGTTTGGCATATGCTTTGGTGCCACAAACATAGCGCAGAAAATTGGATGATAAGGCTGTCAAATGTATTTTTGTTGGTTATAGTGCTGATAGAAAAGGTTACAGGTTGTATCATCCGCAAACAAAGCATATTTTGGTTTCACGAGATGTAGTGTTTGTGGAAGATTCTGTTAAGCCCTTGCTGTCATGTACTAGAGACAATAATGTAAGCTCACGTACGGAACATTTATGACACTTTGTTGCCTCTTTTCAGTGTTGGAAATACGAATGTAGTTCCCAATGAGGCAAATGTATAGCCTATGGGGGTTTTTGAAAATGTTACAGATCAGCCTATTGTTTATGCATATGTACATGATGTACTTGATGAGGAAAGGGCTGAAAATGAGCAGGTTACAGGTATGCCAAAATGGCTGGTGCACACTTTCCGTGACATTAAATTGGATTCACCTTTGTCTAGTTGTACTCGTTCAGGCTCTCTCCATGCATCTTATACATCAAATTGTTATACTTTGGCTATGTCTAGCTTACATGATGTTGAGGAACCTCTGTCTTTGGATGAAGCACAAAATTCAAAATATTGGATGACTGCCATGCAATCAGAATATGATGCACTTATAGAAAATGACACATGGACTTCATGTGATTTGTCTCCTGGCAAAAAGGCCATTGGTACGAAGTGGGTTTAAAAGTTGAGACGCAAGCCGAATGGTGAGATCGATCGCCATAAGGCTCAACTTGTTGCAAAGGGTTATGCACAACAAAAAGGCATAGATTATGAAGACACTTTTGGTCCCACTTGTCGTATGACTACTGTGCGTTTTCTATGTGCATTGGCAGCTCATTTTGGTTGGGATGTACATCAATCAGACATTGTTACTGCTTTCTTGAATGGTGACATATTTGAGGAAGTTTATCTAACGTAGCCTCGCGGTTTTGTCATAAAAGGACAAGAGGAAAAAGTGTGCAAATGTAAGAAGGCTTTGTATGGGTTGAAGCAATCTCCTCGTGCTTGGTATGAGAAAGCTGACACTCATTTGGTTAAACGAGGCTTTCATAAAAATCCAACAAAAAGCACATTGTATGTAAAGCGTGAGGGTGATGTACTTCTCCTTGTGGTTCTTTATGTCGATGATTTGCTGATCACTGGACCAAATGAAAGACAATTTTCTGAATTTAAGGCTGATTTGAATGCTACTTTCAAGATGAAAGATTTGGGGCTATTGCATCATTACTTGGGTATACAGTTTACGCAGTGTGATGGTGGTATTGCCTCGTGTCAGAAAAGTTACATAGAGACATTGCTATGTAAGTTTGGACTTGAGGATTGCAAACCTATTGCCACTCCCATGGAAACAGGTTTGAAGTTCAGTCTACATGATGCTGGCGATCCTGCCGATCTCACTCTTAATCAAACTGCTGTTGGCTGCCTCATTTATGTATGCAACACGAGGTTGGATATTCAGTTTGCGGTCTCACAGGTCAGCAGACTTATGCATAGCCCAAGGTCTAAGCATTGGTACAATGTCAAGAGAATTTTTCGCTACCTTAGTGGCACTTTACATCTTGCCTTGTTTTATCCCAAGGGGGGATCATTGCTGCCAGACTCACATGCTTTTTGGACTCAGATTGGGCTGGTTGTTTTGACACAGGAGTGTCCACAAGTGGTTTTTGTTTCATGCTTGGTAGTTGTGTATATCATGGTTGAGCAAGAAGCAACCTGCTGTGGCCACTTTGAGTTGTGAGGCTGAGTATAGGGCATTCTTTACAGCTATGGTTATGTGTGTATGGCTCAGACACCTTATGGCTGATTTGGGTGTTGGACAGGACATTGCCAACACTTTCTACACTGACAGTCAGAGCGCATTGGCAGTTTCAAGGAACCCAGTTTTTCATGCTCGCACAAAGCACATTGAGGTGCATTACCACTATGTCAGGGAGAGGCTCTCAACAGGAGAGATAAGCTTGGCTTATGTGCCAACACATGAAAACTTTGCAGATCTTTTCACAAAGGCATTGTCTCGTGAGAAGCTTGAAGCTGTTTGCAAAGCTTTGGGCTTACTCCCAAGTTTGTGGACTGATCATGTCCTTAGGGCATGGCACTTCCCTTTACTCATGTGCCAGCTCTCGTTCACCGCATCATTCCGAGGGGGATTTGTCACCATATACATCTGGTAGTGATGTGTGTGAACACACTAGGACCACCGGAGTATTTTTTCCCACCGCAACATTTTTTCCCTCTTTAGGAGGTTTTTTCCCCTGTGCATGTATATACGCCCATCACTCTAGGCCTATCTATCTTTCCATTTCACACACACTTTGTTGTGTTCCTTGAGCTTCCTTCGTCTTCTCCAAGCTGTGTGCGTTTCTCTGCAACCCTAATTCCAACAGTGGTGTGGGCTCCGACAATGGCATTACATAATAGAGCTTGTGTTTCTAAGAAAAAAATGGTGTGCTTATAAAACGGGGGAAAAAATAAGCTTTTGAAAGGTTTGTTAATGAGATTTATGGAGTGTGGAGGGGTAATCGGCAGGAGGGTGCCATGTGGCATGCAATTATCACTTAGGTGCTCCCATTAAGGACAAGTGAAGGGTATAAGACCTAGGTCGAGAGCCATTGGGAGAGTGTAATGGGGAGAGAGAGATCCCTACGAGCCTAGCTATGGCGTGACCTTAGGCTACACCCTGGGCACTGTGTTAGCACGCAGCTGGGTGGCTTTTGGCAGATAGTGGTAGCGCATGCAAGTGGTGGCACTTTTGGTGGTCATCGAGCAGCATTCGGGTATGCACAGTGATGTTGGGGTGGCCCACACTAAGGGTCCGGTCCCATGCTCTCCTTTTTGAGAGAAAAGCAAACACCCCCCCCCCCCCCCCCCCCCCCCCCCCCCCCTCCACACACACACACCAGCGACCTCGCTTGCTAGGGGATGAGTCTGAGAGAGAGAGAGAGAGAGAGAGAGAGAGAGAGAGAGAGAGAGAGAGAGAGAGAGAGAGAGAGAGAGAGAGAGAGAGAGAGAGAGAGAGAGAGAGAGAGAGAGAGAGAGAGAGAGAGAGAGAGAGAGAGAGAGAGAGAGAGAGAGAGAGAGAGAGAGAGAGAGAGAGAGAGAGAGAGAGAGAGAGAGAGAGAGAGAGAGCACTTTGAGGGTGGTAAGAGAGCTAGTCAAGGGCAAGAAAAGGTGTGCCAAGGGATAGGGAACGTGTTATGTGAGCTTGAAGTGGGTTTGTGAGATAGAGGAATTGAGCTTTGAAGGGTGCTAAAGGAGGGGTACTCCAATGTGGCCGGAGCAAACCCAAATGGACAAGGGGTAAAGGAGGGATGTCCAAGGGACAGATCAAGTGGAGCCAATCCAAAGAGGGCGGTCAAAGGCCCACTAAAGGAGTAGTTTGAGCATGAGTTAATGTGAGAGAAGGGCAAATGAGAGCAGTGCAAGGTACGGCCATCCGAGGGGCAAAAAAGCAAGGTCAACTGTCTCTCAAGTTGGAAGGTACCCAAGGTAAAAGAGAAAAAAGGCAAAAAATAAATAAAATTTAAAAAAGGGTAGGGACACTAGCGATGTGGCTAGCACTCACCTTCAAGAGTGCAAGCAAGAGAGAAGATGAAAATGAGGCGGCTCCCCCCTTCCTAAAGATGCCAAATTGAGAGGATAGATGGGCCAATTAGAGGGCAGTTTCCAAAGTTGAAGGTCCCGGGGAGGTCACTTAATAAAAATTTAAGCTAGCACATGAGTTCAATAGAAGGGTATTTAGAGTTCTTGAAACTTACAGAAATATATATACATATTTTAAAAGAAAAGGGTACATTATAATAACAAAATTCACAGATAAGGGGTTTCACAAACACGTCTTGAATGCACGTGATATGGTAGTTTTACACATAGTGAATCCCCCGAGTTGAAGGTCCCCTACTATAAAAGCCATTTTAAAATCAAATTGGGGGCTTTTTTGGTGCCATTTGAAGCCTACAGAGTGGAATTTCTTGGCAGAGGAGTGTGCCTGTCAATCCCTGTTGTAATTTTTCTTGAAAATGGCCATTGTGATGGAATTGCAAGATTTGTAGATGCCTCTTGAAGTATAATGAAGCCACTATTGCCCATTTGTGTTGTTGTTCTCCCTTCCCCCCTACTCTTTCTGCTGCTCTTGTGGTTCCCCATCGTGCTTGCAGGGTGGATGTGTGTGCCCCCCCTCGGACCTTCGGTGATTTATGTGAGAGAGTGATATTGAGTGGCTATGTGTATGTGCAAGGGTGGAGACAGATCATGGTGGCAGTAGGTGTGCATTGTGTGGTGGTCTTGTGGAGTGTGTAAGCATTGGGAAATGAGCAGGCGGTGGTCTTCTAGTTTAAAGTGTGTTTTTAAGGTGTTTTCTGAGAGGATAGGGGTGCTCTGGATACCTTGAGCTATAGAGAGGCCTTTGTTTTTGTGTCAGGTGTGTTCCCCCATTCCCCCTCTCCATCTTTTGGTGCCCCACAGAGGAGCACACTGATTGCTCCTAGTTGATCAAAGAGAAGCATTTTTTTGCATTGCAAGGAGGCATCCCTGGTGGAGATGGATGCAAAGCTGAAGGCGCTTAAGCAAGATGTAAGTGAAGAGTTCAATCTGTTTTTGGGTCATTTTGAAGAGTGTTGGGCAGAATTAGCGGCAGCCATGCAACTGGCTAATGGGGATTACTGCAAGCTAGATAAGTTCATGGCATGTCTGCACCCTAAAGTGAGAGAGAAGGTCGATATTGAAAGCCCAAAAAATTATAATGGTGCTCTAGCAATCACACGGTCAAAGAGAAAAAATATAAAGAAGAAAATAGAGCAAGGTGTGTCGAGCTACAAAACAATGGCTCCCCTTCAATCGCAGAGTCCGAGGGAGGTTGTGCGCACAAGGAGAACCACGAAAATCAAGGGATAGCCATTGTGTTGCAGAATTGGGTACGTGTAGAATTTGTCCGAGTAGATGAAAAAATTGTGGCTGAGCGTGATGGATGGAGGATAACCAAGAGGAGAAAGGGGCAGGGTGTGCGCTCCTTGCCCCACTCTCGAAGCAAAGGACTTGCCGATACACCGTGTGCGAGCCACAAATGGCTCCCAGCACACAACAAGCCTAAACTAGCAAGCTCAAGAGAGCAAAGGGTGTGTCACTCACCGCTCTACGCTCGCCTTTGTAGTGGATTCCTCGCCGCGATGAAGAGGAAGCTGCAGTCGTGCCGCGCTCAACCGCCTCGCCGCCGTCGTGCCGCCGCAATGCTCGATCGCACACACACTCTCACACACTCTCTCTCTCTCACACGCACACACACAAGGAGATGGTGAAGGAGAAGGTGGAGATGGAGCAAGAGCAGCTTCTATTGCACAATGAGAGAATGACTCAATTTTAGGTTTAATTGGCTTTTATGTGAGCTCACCCCATTCACACTTGGGCGCCCATGATTAGCCAACTAACCCTAGCATGTTCGTGTTAGAGTGCGCCTCTCATCGGCGATCACTCTACCTTTCCCTATTGGACCGACAAGCCCGATGCCTGACTCTACTTAAATAAATAATACGGTTACGGTGTCCGTCGTAGGCGATAGGGTGTCCGTGAGCCACGAGGGTTAACATTGCCCCCCTTCCTGATGTAGATTCCATCCTCAGAAGCTATTGAGTTGAAGCTTGGTATGTCCATGTTGTAGAGCATCTAGATTTGAATCTGCAAGGCAAAGTCACTATTTTAGCAAGCGGAATTATATTGCCATAAATCATGAGGGGAATGTAAAGTACATGTGGAAATGAGTAAATGCAATATTTATGAAATGTTAGACTGCCATTAAGGACAAATAAATTGCACTTTGAGTAAATTAATTAATCAAGAGTTTTGAGCTTATGGGTGAGTCTCTCAATTAGTTAGCTATGACTAAGGTTAAAACAACTACTCTAGTACTAGCGAAGCTAAGAAGATTATCTAAATGCAAGATTCCCTAATTATGCTTTTCAGCTTTGATTAGCCAACTCGCTCTCACAACTGCAAACAAAAGCTTGAAATGTTAACTGTAAGCTCAATGGAAGTCTTTTAATTTTTCTTTCTTTTTTTAATACTTTTTTACTTTGGGTCACAATCATGTGACGTGTGTGCTTATTTTGTATGTCCGGGGTTTTTTGCTTCTCAAGGAAAAGTGCCCACACTGGGAGCCTCTAGGGCTCTAGTACCATAGACAATACATGTGAGTAAAGTACCAATTCAAGCCAAGATTTCTCTTCTAGCGTAAGATTTTTCATTTGTGGCACTTATGTTTTTTTTTTTTTTTGCTTCCATTTCCTTGGTATTCGCACTAGTGTTTTTTGTTGTTTAAGTGAGCAAGCTTTCTCTGCTTAAAACATTCCTAAGGTCTCAAATACTCGGATAATTTTATTAGCTAGGCCTAGTGGTCAAGTAAATGAGTTAACCTAAAGTCACGGTCTCGTAATCTCCAGGCTCATCCATAAGATTAAACTGGAGTTCAATCAACTTAAGCAAAGACAAATTTATACATCTATAATGGCAGATAACAATCATAACTATTGCACTCAAACAAAGCATGAAAAATCATTATTAGCAATTACACATATCCACCAACATGAATCATGGAAGTAGTACACCTGGAGGTATGGAGTGGCTCATTTCGTTGAAGCAGATGTCCTCAGCCATGTGGATGGAGATCCATATAAGTCCTACCTAACACATCCAAAAACAGGCACTATACCTCTAGGAGGCATGTCAGTGTGAAAAATTAAAACTCCTAAAAAACAAACTCAAAACACAATCCAGACCCCTAACCTACCTATCTGTCACCCCTTTTAGAATCAAGGAAAGAGGATATTATATAAACCGGGTGGCCACCCTAAGGCTAGGCCTCTATCCTCATCATCTAGATAAATAAAATCATTGTCCGTGAGGCCATAGTCTTCCTCGGTCTCTATTAGTTCCTCTTCATCATCCTCTTGTGCAAGCATGCTAACTAAGAACCTCGCGATGCGTGGATACTCATCTTGTGCAAAAGAATAAGCATGTGCCACTGGAGACACATTCGCTACTGGGTAGGGATCACTAATTAGCCATAGATGTATCAGCCATTCTAACTCCTCAAAATTTCTCTCACATGCAAGGCTCTCTATCAAATCCCATTCGCAAGAAAGTATAGGGTAGCATACGTAGAACACTTGAGGAAAAGACAAAGGGTACCTTTCATCAAAAATAGAAGTGCATGCCTCTGGTGAAGTAGCCATTTCTGACAATACAGATAGATTTGGTTAGGCCTTTAAAACATAAGAGTTGTTTTTGTGTGTTGCTTGAATTGACACGGTGAATTTGGACTTATATGTAAGATCTGATAGGGTGCTCTCTCGTTGCTAGTCGCTCTTGCTCTTTACTATTTTTGTTTTTTGTGAGTATAAGGCTATATATATACATTCCCTAAGATTGGAATTGAGAGGTCAGGGAGGAAGGTTGAGAGGGGAGCGAGTGAATGATTGATGTTAGCAAACACTCCCCCCTTCCTTGGGTAGATCATACCTTTTGGAATGAGGTCGTCACCTTTTGAAACCAATTGTTCCAAGTTGTTATGGGTGAAGGTTTTAACCAATAGTTTTCGACCGCCCTATGCGTTTCATCTAGTTGCAAGGGTGGTAAGGTACTCTCCCATGATTTTATTTGCAACATTGTTGTAGGTGGTGAACTTACCCCGGGAGGTGCAAACTCTTTCGTGCTTGTATGGATATGTACAGTGGTAGGTGGAGGTTGTGTCGAAGCTTCTATTTGCGTATAGGAACTACATGAAGAGCAAGAAGCTTCATTTGATTTCCCTGTTCCTGAGCTAGGTGGAACAAATCGTTCTTTCTTTGGTACCCAAACTAGCTCTAGAGCGGGTGTGTAACATTCCATGATTTTTTCCTTTCCGCGATTTTCAATTTGTTTTGGAGCCACAGGATTGGGTTTACATGGGCCAGGTGATAGGTAAGAGTACACTTTACGTTTGGGCACCCAGATTTGATCATTTCCTTCATAGTATCCTTGGGCTTCCAATAGTCGTTTAGGAATCCAACGCAACGTTTCTTTACATTTCTTGGAGTGAGTGGGACGGTTCTTACGAGGTTTCCGTTTTTTTTGCATCAACCATGCTCACTACAGAAGCTTTAGGGACCCACTTGTATGTTTTATCTGTTATATTAGGATGGTTCTTGTGTGTCTCAAGCTTTCTTTCAACTACATCAGTTGAAGCTCTAGAGAGTTGGGCTATGGCGACACTCTATATGGTCCTTTACCAGCATATTTCAACTTTTTATTCTCTTTACGTACTCCATACATAAGGACTTTATCACCAACTTTGATGTCCTTGTCCTTCACATGGCGATCAAACCACTTCTTTCTCCTATCCTTTTCCACAAGAGCATCTTGCACAGCCAACTGCCTCTCTTCGTCTAGTTTTTCTAAGATATACAAACGCTCTGTTAAGGGGTTACCATTCCATCCTTCTTGCGAAGCTACCCTAAGACTAGGAATGACAAACTCCCAAGGCATAACCGCTTCTTGGCCGTATACCATTTTGAATGGCGTACAATTAATAGCCACTTTATAAGCAGTACGATAAGCCCATAGAGCAGATTTCAACTTCAAATCCCAATCAGTGCGATGAGCTTCTACCGTCTTGGTTAAAATAGAGATTAGAGTCTTGTTGGTGCTCTCGGCTTGTCCATTAGCTTGTGGGTAATAAGGTGTAGACTTATGGTGGGATATCATAAAGGTCGTGGTAAGCTCTCTTATTACCTCATTTATAAAATGGGTACCATTATCACTAACAATTTCAAAAGGGCAACCAAATCTTGTGATAATGTTCTCAAAAAGAAACTTAGCTGTTGTCCTCGCGTCAGCTTTTTGTGAAGCCTTAGCTTCAGCCCACTTTGTTACATAGTCCGTAGCAACTAGAATATATCGAGATTGAGTGTTGTGAGCTGCGGGACTAATTGGACCTACAAAGTCTAAGCCCCATTTTTGAAATGGTTGGGTTACTTTAATAGGATGTAAGGGCATTCTGTCTTTGCGCTGTGTGGTCTTGTAACGTTGGCACTCATCACACCCTTTTGTAAAAAGTGATGCATCCTTAAATAAAGTTGGCCACCAATAGCCTGATTGCAGCACCTTTCTAGCAGTCAGGTCTCCTGAAAAATGTCCTCCTGCTACGCCCATATGTGCTTCTTGCAAGATATACAAATATTCATCCTCGCGGGCACAACGCCTAAGAATATCGTCCTTGCCTAGTCTATACAGAGTTCCGACAATCAAACAATAGGGTTCACATTCTTTTACTAGCCTTCGAGCGATATCCTTACGAAGTTCCTTGGGTGGAAAACCATTAACTAAAAAGTTAACAATGTTCTCACTCCATTCAGGCATAGTCTCAACTATGAATAGGGAAGTATCGGGTAATTCATCATCAACTCCTGTAGGGGCTTCACCATTGGGTATGCGAGACAAATGATCAGCCATGACGTGCCTTTTACCGGGTCTCACTACAATCGTGAAATCAAACTCCAGAAGAATTAACAACCATCGTGTGATTCTTCCTGTGGAGCATGGCTTGTTTACTAGATACAGCAACGCTTGATGATCCACATAAATTACAAACTTGTTTGCCAGAAGGTAGTAGCGAAATTTCTTTACTGCATAAACCATTGCTAAACCTTCTCGCTCTGTAGTGGTGTAGTTCCTTTCAGCATCGTTCAATTGACGGCTTGCAAAGCTAATGGGATAGTCCAATTTATGTTCTCCTGGTTGAGTGAGAACACACCCAATAGCAAAGTTTGATGCATCAATATGCACATGGAAAATGACATCCCAGTTAGGTGTCCTTAAAATCGGAGCACTTGCTAGTGTTTTCTTTAATTGTTCATAGGCCTGGTCACACTCTTCAGTCCATTTAAATTCAATGAGAAGCTTGTACAAAGGACGTGCTATCTCAACGAAAAATAAAATAAACCGTCGATAATAACCCACGTGTCCCATGAACCTTTGAACTCCCTTGTAATTGGTTGGTGGTGGTAACTCTAGAATCACTTTAATTTTGCTCTCATCGGTTGAGATACCATTCGTAGATACTATATGCCCTAAAATAACTCCATGCTTGACCCAAAATTGGCATTTGAACGGGTTCAATGAGATACGATATAACCTACACTTTTCAAACACCTTCCGCAAACATGATAGATGTTCTTTCCAAGAAGAGTAAACACAAAGGTTGTCTAAGAAAGCTTCACAAAACTCTCTCAAATATTCTTTAAAAGCAGTATTTATTAATCGTTGGAATGTAGCAGGGGCATTTGTTAAGCCAAAAGCCATCACACGAAATGCAAACATGCCAAATTCTGTGATGAAGGCAGTTTTAGCTTGGTCCTCTAGCGCTATCGTGATTTGGTTGTAGCCTGAGTACCCATCTATAAAGCTATAAGCTTCCTTGCCTGCAACTCTTTCGAGTACATGTTTGGAATATGGTAGGGGGTAATGGTCTCTTCTAGTAGCTGCATTAACTTTTTTGAGGTCCACGCACACCCTGAGTTTCCCATTCTTTTTTGGCACGATAACTATTGGAGACACCCATTCAGAGTGTTCAATAGGATATATGAACCCACATTTGATAAGCTTTTCTAGTTCTTCTTGAATGATCTTTGCGTAGTTAGGATTCATCGGGTAGGGTCTTTGTTGTACGGGCTTCGCAGTGCTAATCATAGGGATTGTATATTGGACCACAGAAGGTGGAACACCTTTCATATCATGGTATGTCCAAGCGAATATGTCCTTGAATTCCTTGAGAAGCTCTTTGAGGACCGCCTCTTCAACTTCTGTGAGGTCTTGGGCAATAAAAACAGGTTTTGATTCTTCACCGGGGTCGGCTAATTCTATTTCTTTAACTATTTCCGGACCATCATAGATTCCATTATTCCCATCGATAGGTATTCTTTGGGCTTTTGTGTACACAACCTTTGCTTCCCCCGTGGTGTAAGATTTGAAATGTTCTGGTGCAGGATGCAAGTCTGTGGATTCTGGTTGTGCTTTGGTCTGTGCTTCCATTTCTTTTTTCTTGTGTTGTCGAGCTAACTCTTGGTTTTGACGCCTCCTTGCAGTGCGGCTCAACTGTGGCTTGTCTATGATCTCTAATTGGGCTATTTCATGGGGTCGTGGTCTACACCACATAACATTTTGGAGATATTCACCCCAATCGTCTACCAATTTTCGATGAGCATCACATGCTCCTATATAACTGAGCCATTCTGCTGAGGATCTCTTCTTTTTTATCCTAGCACGTACATTGTCTTGATATCGACGCCCCTTAGAGTTTTTCTTTTTCTTATATTTGAGACCTGCTTTTGATTTGCATTTAGATCTGGCTCACTAAAGGAGTCCTCGTTGGTGTCCTCTTCACTCTCGGAGGAGCTATCATGGGTTGATGTGCTCGGTCCTTCCGAATGTTTTGACTCTGAACTTGCTCCACTCTTTAATTCATGAGATTCAGAATCCGTTTCACTCTGGAAGTCAGTGTCTGAGTCGTGTTGGTTAAAGTCTTCTATTGAGCTATCGGTGTCACTGTCAGATTGGTCCACAATTGCCTTGCCCTTAGAAGATGCATGTATGGCACTTATCATGTTCAGAGGTGCAATTTGTGGTACCTCTTCCCCCTCTGGTGTGACCCAAGTGGTTCCTCTATTTCCCCAGGTATCTATGGTTGCAGCTAGGTGTACCCAGTCTACGTTGTCTGATTCCGTCATACCCGGTAACACATCCATGTAAGGAGAATCTTGGCCAATGTCTGTATCCTTCTTACAAGTGTAACAATATTGTAGTGGGGCCGAGTGAACTGTGGTGTCAGAGCGATGATCAATAATGGTTTTACTCCCTAAGGGGTGTACCTTACCAGTCACCAAATTCACTCTAAGGACAAAGTCTTGGAATTGCAAATAGACATGATTTTTAGACCAATCATGAACCATTTGTGCTTCCCTCATGAATGGTCGTCCTAAAATCATTTCATATGACATAGGGTGTTTAGAGAAATCCATTACAATGAACATATGTCGTACCTTGTGTCCTAGAACTTTGATCTTAAGATCCTTGAGCATCCCCATAGGTTTGGCTATGGTACCATTTGCCATCTTTACCACAATGTTAGTAACACTGAGGCGGGGTTTTCCCATGGATTCCCAACAATCTTTTGTAACGATGCTAACTCCCGCACCACCATCAAGAATTCCCTTTATAGTTAATCCCTTGGTAGTGATGGGTAGGGTCGCATTAGACTCGTCGCCTTCAAAATACTGCCCTAATTCGTTAATGGGTACCTCGATCACAGACTCGTGTCCATCTAAGTCAAGTGATTGCACATGATTTTCCTCATCAATCATAATCGAGTCAGGCCTATTTGGTTGCGCAAACTGCGGTAATCCTGTTCGTAGCTCTCCGTTAAGGAATGCTCGAAGTGCAAGGAATAACTCAGGATCTCCATACAGCTTTGCTATGATCGTGGTTCGGACCTCAGAAGACATGAAGTCCACTAGTTTGGTAACATTCATTGGCATTTTGCAGGGTGTAGGTCCTTGACTAGGAACTGGTGAGGATGGAATCTCATATTCCTCAATGGGATCAGGTATTCCTTCGTTAAACATCCTTTCCAACAAGAAGGGTGTATGCTCACTTTCTGATGTCCCGTCCTCACTCCCTTCTTGGATGATACTAGATATGGCTAACGGTCTATGGTTCATGTGGGGTGGATGAACTTGCGTGGGAAACACTGTGTCATGAATTTTGACATGCATGGGTTCTGGTTCTAGTTCCCCTTGAGTCTCCTCCACTAAACCTCTTAGATGTTTCACCTGCTCAATCTCATCTACTGGGTTTGGGTACGTCCCAATCTTCTTTTTACGATTCTTCCCTTTTTGCCCCTGCGGTTTATCTTGGGGGTCTTGGATTGGATTTGGAAACACTTGTGGTGTTTTCAGAGGCTCTTTATGGTTTTCTCTTATTCGGTTTTCATTTGGTTCCATGTTACGGTTTTCTTTATCGGTCTTTCCCTTTGTGGTATTGGTTCTAGTCTCCATTGTCTCGATTGAATCTGAATCATCCTCGAGGTCATTCATATACACGGAGTCATCTCCTGTTCCTATGTTTGTTTTGGAACTTGGCTTTGAATTTCCCGTATTCTGCGACCTCTTCCTTTGTGTCTTCTTTTTCTTTGCTTGGATAACTGACGCGGTATCTCTCTCTTTGAGGATATGGCCTGGCCCTTGAATCATGGACCGTGTAATTGCATAAGCGCGTGCGACGGGTGGTATTGGCGACGTCACACTAGCAATTTCGACCAAATTTAGGGGTGTGATTTTAGGCGCATTTGGGTTATAGGGGCATTGTGCAATCAAGTGATCTATGCCACAACGATTACATGTGAGTATTGGCATTGCAGACGTGCTCCCTTGATTCATTTGCATCTGTGCAGCATTCTTTTGCAGCCTAATAGGGCACTTCGCTGCTCGATGTGGTCCACCACACTCGTAGCATTGAAGAGGTGGCCTCCTAGCTTGGGTGTTGATATTTTGACCTTTGGATGCGAGAGCAGCAGCTTGATAAACCGGCTTGACTTGCCCCCAACAATCTTCCATGTAGTATATAGGACACTCTTCCAATGTATCAAGTCCGTAGGCAATACTAGTGTCTATTTCCTCCTCACAGCCATCTGCATAAGCATTAGATGGCTCGCAACCCACTTGGTTCATAGGGGCGACTCTTGGATGCGGGGGCTGCGGTCCTAGCACAGGAGGTGGTAGCGGTGTAGCTTGTACAACATTTTGAGATCTAGGGACCATGTGTTGCGGTAGTTTCTCAACAAGTGGAGCAGGCATCAATACAGGAGCTCGAGGCGCATCCGTCCAGGCTATGGGTGGTCTATTTGCCATCATACGTTTGATCATTAAACAATCCTTAGCTTGGTGACCATACCTACCACATGTGTTGCAAGTTCCATTAAATTTTACTCTAAACGTAGGGCACTCACTAGTGCTATGTGGACCTAAGCAAATGGAACACCATTGTTGCTCCCTTCTTGGATACATGTGACTATTTTGAGGGGGTCGATTATCCTTAAGAGACTCTTGGATTGCCTTGGTGAGGTCTGTCAAGAATGTCTCAAATACCTTTGGCTCATTGGCAATGGGCTTTGCAGTCATGGGTTCATACTCAATGGCTTGTGAGCTAGTGGATCTCGTGTCAGTAGACACCCTCATGCCTGCTATCATCAAGTTGTCCTCTAATTGGATTGCATTGGCAGTGACATCTTCCCAGGTTGTGATACCTCTAATCACTAGTCCATTATAGATTCCTTCATTCCTCAACGAGAGTTGGTTATTGTTGAAGCGCTCATTTACAGGGCAGCGAGAGTTTAAGTACTTTAGACGACTAATGAAGTCCCTTACCGACTCTCCTTACTTACATTCGGCCTTTTGTAGCTGAGATGCTACACCCCAAAGCACACCTTCTCGTATGTACTCCTTTAGAAACAACCTTCGAAGGGTAGGGTAGATTGTTTTCTCGTCCACCCTTAGGGTTCTATACCAATCTCCAGCCTTCCCACTTAATGTCAAGCTTATGGCATTGCACTTATGTAGTTCGTTGCGTTCCCCTAAGGAATCACATACTTGTTCAAACACTTCAATGTGTTTTCTAGCATCTTCGTCCCCATTGAATTTTTGCGTGAGTTTGGTAATTTGTACTGCCTTACTTCTAGGCTCTCTATCAGATGCATGACGCATATTTTCCGCGATAGATCGACCTATGGTTTGAGCAAACGCTGCCAAGTCACCTATGTGAGGAGGCAGGGCCGGTGGAGGTACTCTTGGAATCATATGTGGGAGAGGGAGGGGTACCGGTCTTGGCATATGTGTGGATGATGCAGGATATGGAACATAACCGGGCATAGGTCCACTCAGATAAGGGCTAGGGAGTGGCACTCGAGGAGCATAAACAAGTGGTACAATTGGAGGTGTGGGGGCCATGTGTGCATAAGGGGCTAGAGGCACATACGGTTGAGGCCCCATATTAGGTACTACGACACTAGGTAGTGGCACTGCGCTAACCGTAGATGTCATCGGTACAGTCTCTGTCAGGCTTATCCCTGGAGTGAGCACTGTGTTTTCCTTAATAGAGGGTTGAGCCAAGTTAGGGAAGCTAAAGTTTTCGCTCGGAGGCTCAGATTGCATAGAGACCCCAGGTGAAATGACGTAAGATGGGTCCATGGGGCTCATTAGAGGAGTCTCCATTTGTGATAGAGTAGGCTGTTGAGCCTTGCTCGTATCCAGAAATCTCATGGGGCCAGTTGAGAGTATATTTACCCCTCGGTTTTGCCTTTCCGATTGAATAATGCCATGGATAACATTACAGATCATTTTCTGTTGATCTTCGATGCTCGTGGCACTAGAGGTGGATTGTACAATCTCTATCCATCCTACATGGTAGGTGTGGCCAGAGTGTAGATCCGTCAACACCTCAGTGTGGAGGTCGTATGTCCAATGATCATTAATGAACAATCCTTCTAGAGTCGACGTGTTAACAGTTTCTTGTGAGGTAGAAGCAATGTTGCTCCCCGTGGTTTTACTTGTCACCAACGATACTCTAGAGGGAACTTCTGAAGGAGGCAGCTCAACAGGGCCTTCTTGGTAAGAAGTTGGCAGGATATCCACATGGACACTCTTTGGGGGTGTGGGGTCCACGTGCGATGTGAAAGGAGAGTCCACTTCCCCACCCCCTTCGTGTGCTTCATTTGCATCAGGTTTTGAGCGAGTAGCTCTACCTAATGTTTCCATGAAATGGCTAAACATACTAGTCCTAGGCTGTGGAGCTTCGGGAGGTGCATGGCCTTCTCTCTCAGTGTTTTGGGTAGGGTATGCTTCCATGATTTCTGAGTCAGAGGAGGAATCACTAGCGGCTATTTTAGGGTCTTGGGTGGTGCTACCTTGTGTCCCCGTTGAGGGTCTAGAGCCTATCGTGGATGGGTAATGGGTGTCCGTATGAACAGAGGCACCCTCAATATGCTCGTGTTCTAGCACCCGCCCAGAGCGTAAGTGCATGTGCTTTTGATACCCTAAGGTGTCAAAAAGCTGCTCTAGGAGGCCTTGTGACTAGTTTTTAGCGTGTTTTTTGTTTGTTTTTTTGCTAGATTTTTTAGAGCGTGTCATGGAATGAGCCGTGTGATAGCTCAAAACGAGCGTATCGCTAGGAGGGACGTGCTATGCTTTACAGCCCACCGTTTGGTTCTATTTTTCTCCAGAAAAGCCCGAAACAGTCTTTCCTAGCTGGGGAACTAGGCTCCAAATAGCAAGTCTAAGGGTGCAAGTGGGAAGAGAAGGGAGGAGAGTGGAGGACTTGTCCCACATGCTCTCATTCCCTCTTGAGGAGGTAGGGTATATATATAAGAGTGAGTCTAGTATATATCATAAGACTGAGGACTGAGGCCTGGGCCTGGGCTTGGGCTTGGGCTTGGGGAAACGATCCCGATCTAACTTTTATACAAACCAACCCGTTCGTTTTTATAACTCACGTTTTTTATTTTCGAAAAATCTAACCTCCCCCTCACTCACGTTTTTATTTTTCGGAATTTTATTTTTATTTATTTTTATTTTTTATTTTTTTGAAAAAGTGTTTTTTTTTTTCGACGCGAGCGCGGCCACAGCGCCGCGCGCGCACGCACACACACACTTAACCTACACCTACCTTATCTACTTACAGCTAATGGAGATACTGCCACACACACTCTAACACTGTTTACACAGTACTACAGTAGCTAACAGATCTACAAAACTAACCTTACAGAACTAACATTGAACCTTACAGAACTAACATTGCATAGCTAATACCTTAATTCTAACAGTACATTGCAAAAAAATGTAACTCTTTCTTTAACAGAAAACAAAAAAGACAGTACAGTGTAACAAAAAACCTTCTCCACACAACCACACACCTTCCTTCTTCACAAATCCTTCTCCACACAACTACACACACTCATTCCCTACCTTTCCTATGATAGAAATTGCACCACAAGAAAGCGTAAAGTGCTTAACCGAGCTTAGTGTAGGGCATTTCCCCGGCAGCGGTGCCAAAAATGTGCGCTCCTTGCCGCACTGTCGAAGCAAAGGACTTGCCGATACACCGTGTGCGAGCCACAAATGGCTCCCAGCACACAACAAGCCTAAACTAGCAAGCTCAAGAGAGCAAAGGGTGTTTCACTCACCGCTCTACGCTCGCCTTCGTAGTGGATTCCTTGCCACGATGAAGAGGAAGCTGCACTCGTGCCGCACTCAACCACCTCGCCGCCGTCGTGCCGCCGCAATGCTCGATCGCACACACACTCTCACACTCTCTCTCTCTCTCACACGAACACACACAAGGAGATGGTGAAGGAGAAGGTGGAGATGGAGCAAGAGCAGCTTCTATTGCACAATGAGAGAATGACTCAATTTTAGGTTTAATTGGCTTTTATGTGAGCTCACCCCATTCACACTTGGGCGCCCATGCTTAGCCAACTAACCCTAGCATGTTCGTGTTAGAGTGCGCCTCTCATCGGCGATCACTCTACCTTTCCCTATTGGACCGACAAGCCCGGTGCCTGACTCTACTTACATAAATAATACGGTTACGGTGTCCGTCGTAGGCGATAGGGTGTCCGTGAGCCACGAGGGTTAACACAAGGCAAGGCCGCTTCCAGGTAGGTGCTATAATTGTGGAGAAGAAGGGCATTATGCACCTGATTTTCCTCAACCTCCAAGAGAGAGAGGAGACATTTACCCGCACTGTTTGGTAGAAGTGAAGGTCAAGGGTAGTTCAATGGTGCACGAGAGCAAGCAGTGGAAAATCCTATGCAACCAGCTCCACCAAATGGAGGTGAAGTCCCAAGGGTGAATATTATTGGAATGGATAAGCAGGATGTTGAGATTTTTGCCAACAAGAGGGCAAGAGCGGAAAGAGAGACAAAGACCGAATGTGAGACTTGAGCTCGCAGGGTAAAAAGAAGGTGTACGAAGGTAGAGAGCAGCTTGAAACTAGGAAAATAAGGAGACGCCACAAGATCAAGCAAGTAGATTTTCAATTGGGACGTGGCTATGTCGAGTGCAACCTAGTAAATGATGTTGTTCAAATTCAAAAATAAAACATTACTTTCCAAAATTGAGGAGGCAGTGGTCAATGAGTGTTAGCACTAGGCTACCAAGAGCTAAGGGGAATGTGCATGTAGTGAAAAACATGACCTTGAGGGTAGCCTGACTGATGTTTTCCAATGGTAGATGCGGTCATTGAGAAAAGGATGCTGGTATAGGCCTATATAGACGGTGGAGCACATGTTTGTGTCATGACGGAAGAAGCCATGAAGGAGATGGGAGTCAAGGAGATATCCAAATCAAATGTACACATGAGTATGGCCAGCCATACTAAAGCTAGGTGCCTGGGTGTGGCTCATGATGTGAAGGTCAAGGTGATGGGCATAGAGTGCTTGATAGTCTTTTTTGTGATTAAGGTGGGTGATAATGCTTATTCAATCATTTGGGTATGTTGGAATTAGGGCTGCAAGGAAACGCACACGCTTGGAGAAGACGAAGGAAGCTCAAGGCACACAAATAGAGTGTGTGTTACTTAGTGTACCACGGAAAGATCGATAGCTCTAGAGTGAAGGGCGTATATACAATGCACGGGGGAAAAAACCTCCTAAAGAGGGAAAAAATTCCCCGGCGGTCCTAGTGTGTTCACACACATCACTACCACATGTATATGGTAACAAATCCCCCTTGGAGTGATGTGGTGAATGAGAGCCGGCACATTAGTAAAGGGAAGTGGCATGCCCTGAGAACATGATCAATCCACAAAGGGGAGTAAGCCCAAAGCTTTGCAGAAAGATTCAAGCTTCTCACGAGACAATGCCTTTGTGAAAAGATCTACAAGGTTGTCCTGTGTTGGCACATAAGCCAAGCTGATCTCTTCTGTTGATAGCCTCTCCCTGACATAGTGGTAATGCACCTCAATGTGCTTTGTGCGAGCATGAAAAACTCGGTTCCTCGCAACTGCCAATGCGCTCTCACTATCAGTGTAGATAGTGTTGGCAGTGTCGGTCCAAAACCCAAATCAGCCATAAGGCATCTGAGCCATACACACTCAACCGTAGCTGTGAAGATTTCCCTGTACTCAGCCTCACAACTAGAAGTGGCCAAAGAAGGTTGCTTCTTGCTCAATCATGGTATACATGAACTGCCAAGCATGAAACAAAAACCATTTGTGGACACTCGATTGTCAAAGCAACCAACCCAATATGAGTCTAAAAAAGCATGTAAGTCTGGTAGCAATGATCCCCCCCTTGGGATAAAACAAGTGAAGATGTAAAGTGCCACTAAGGTAGAGAAAAATCCTCTTGATAACCTGCGAATGCTTAGACCCTGGGCTATGCATAAATCTGCTGACCTGTGAGATTGCAAACTGAATAGCCAGCCTCGTGTTGCATACATAAATGAGGCAACCAATAGCAGTTTGATAAAGAGTGACATGAGCGGGATTGCCAGCATCATGTAGACTCAACTTCAAAACTGTTTCCATGGGAGTGGCAATAGGTTTGCAATCCTCAAGTCCAAACTTACATAGAAATGTCTCTATGTAACTTTTCTGACACAAGGCAATACCACCATCATAGTGCTTAAATTGTAACCCAAGTAATGATGCAACAGCCCCAAATCTTTCATCTTGAAAATAGCATTCAAATCAGCCTTAAATTCAGAAATATGTCTCTCATTTGGTCCAATGATTAGCAAATCATCAACATAAAGAACCACAATGAGAAGTACATCACCGTCACGCTTTACATAAGATGTACTTTCTGTTGGACTGTTACGAAAGCCTTGTTTGACCAAATGAGTGTCAGCTCTCTTATACCAAGCACGAGGAGATTGCTTCAACCCATACAAATCCTTCTTACATCTGCACAATTTGTCGTCTTTTCCTTTCTTGACAAAACAGCGAGGCTGTGCTACATAAACTTCCTCAAATATGTCACCATTCAAGAAAGCAGTAACAATGTCTGATTCATGTACATCCCAACCAAAATGAGCTACCAATGCACATAGAAAACGCACAGTATTCATACAACAAGCGGGAGTAAAAGTCTCTTCATAATCTATGCCTTTTTGCTGCGCATGACTGTGGGACGCGTGTCTAACCTCACCATCCTATGCAGATTTAGCGAGAACCACGATTAAATTGTTAATCCATGGGACGGAGTTGATGCAAATAGTGCATAGAGGCTACAAGAGGTTGTCAATCTCTAGGAAAACAACTAACAACTCGCATCTAACTCAAGCTACACTCAAGTGACTGAAATCACCAAAAGCCAATCGCTCATCAGTAAACAAATCACATCTGTTATAGAATCAAATGATATCCAATTGTAATGAAACTTCTAGGACAAGTTTATAAGACCTAAGTACACATGCTTATGGTCTCAAACCCCACTTTAGGTCAAGTGACAAAATCGCGATTATTAACAACAATGGATTTTTGACCTAGTCGTTTTTGACCCATAATGCATCTAAATGCTTAGCAATGCTGCCCCAATACCCCACCTATGCTTAGTTTTTTATTTTGAGGTGTAAATTCCTACTTATGATGAAATTATGCCTTGGGTCGACGATGCCAAAAGCTACAAAATAGTGTGATGTGTTTACGTCAATGCATAGAGCTCTTACCTGCGGTTGCAATGCAACAAACGCGACTGCAATGTGACAACCAGGGAGGGAGTAGGAAGCGCGAGAAGGAGAGGAGTGAGCGCCGTTAGCTCACGCTGTGTATTTCATTATCCAAAACCTACAAATAACTTACAAAAATTGGCTTTTATACCTTAGCCAAGATTTTTGGTGGTGAAAGCTAATAATCTGGGAGCTCTAACTAAAGATAGGCAATGATAGGTTGATACAATCTGGAAGCCTGTAGCCCCAGTTCATCAATTACAAGGATTATCCAAAAATAGGAGTTACAATATTCCCAATTTATCAAAACAATAAGTGTTTTTACAATGAGAGCTCCAAAAAATGGTATCCTTGGTGTCCATGTTAGCTTGCTGTCTGCTAACATTTCCCCCCTCCTCGCCTCTGTCCTCCCTTGACACAGCTTTATGGGATGAAGTATACTTCGGGTTGACGACTGGCAAGGCGGTCTTTAAGCTCATTGAGTGCCTTTTGGTATCTGATGTTTCGCTGTTTATTGGGGCACTTGCAAAAACTACATGGTGACTTTTTTCTTCAGCTCCACTATTGAGTAGCCTATAAACCTTGATGTTAGGTTGTTGATCACTAGCCCAAATATTTTCGTCCGCCAAGTGAAGAATTCCATGTAGAACGCTTCCTCAAACGTTAGCATATTGTGAGAAGGTAGAAACATATACCTGGCGTAGAAGCCATAGAGGACTTCTTCGGAATTTTGGCCACTGAGATCATAGCACAACCCTTTGTTACCCTCAAGGAATGACATCCAAGGGGCGCCTGCTTGCTCTGGCTCATGGAACACTTTGATGCAGGTGAGCAGCATTCAGAAGATTTTGTATAACATTGCACATGATAAACTTGGTAGACTTCTAAAGAATGAGATGGCACCCTTGAGGGTTTTCACCATGTATTTTTTAGTCGGTGGTTCCTTTTCTAGAGCAGGAAATTTGGGGTAATTCAGCCAAGTTGGCCGCTTCTTCAGTAGTTCCTCATGTGCTATCTAGGTCCTTACTCTTGGTATTAGACATAAGGTAGGATCCTTTTGTAGGGCTGCAGGTGCTCTTGTGAACAGAATCAAGTACCTTGGATTCTTGTTCAACCAGCTCAACCTCCACTTCAGGTGGTCTTGACCTGCACCCTCGACTTTCATGTCATTGTAAAGCCTTTCTTTTACTTGTAGCAAATCCACTTTAATCAGAGGGCAGGGCAAGGATTGTTGGTGCGATTGCACATTGATTTGATTGAGAGTGATTTGTGTGACATTGATGAAATGAAGTACTCTCAGCTCCCAATCCATTGCTGCCTTCCACTGCTCATCTACCTCTTGTGCAATTTTTTCCTTCAATGCATCTTCCTCAGCCTTTGATAGCTGGACCATTGGCACTATGTCTGCTTCGGTAATGGGTACTTGAAACTCCTCCTTGCCACTTAGCTCTACTGCTGACTATGTCTCCATTTCAGTGAATGAAACTGAGGGGATTTCTATTTGAGGTTGCTCTGAAGTGCCTGCCTCTTCTTGTGTTTTCGGCCGTCCCTCTCTCAACAGTTGGTTTACTCTTTTGAGTTCAGCTATTTCCTTCAGAAATTATTCTTCTCTTTGGACCCGCATTAAACCAGGTCTCTGTGCCGAGACTTCTCCAACTTAAGCTCCAACTCAAGGTCTTTGTTTTTATTCTCTAATGCATTGTAGACCTTGTCTACTCCTTTGATGCATTGTAGACCTTGTCTTCTCTAATTCATTGTAGACCTTGTCTGCTCCTTTGATCGAGGCAACGGATGGATTCTCCCGTATTTGTCACAGGAATATCACCTAATCATTTATCCTTTGTTCTGAGTAGTGTAGAGAGGCATTGGCTACATCTAACTGTACCTGAATTTTCTGAATTGAGAGGGTTGTAGTTAGAAGTTCATTTGTAACTTTGTCAGTTGCTCATCCTTTGCTTTGCATGCATCTGACAATTTAGTAAGCAATTCACCCAGTTCCTCCATTTCTTTCTACTACTTATCCCTCCCGAGCTGATGTGCTTTCATCTCCTGCACTTATCTCTGTACATCGGTGATGACATTGAGTCAGTAGTCTAGCTCCCATTGGAGTGCGTCAATCACCATCTCTAACTCTTTGGCCCTTGTGCTACGGCCAAGTGCTGCTGAGTGAAGTCGTTCAATTATGTCCTGCATTTGCTTAGCATATTCATTAACTTGCAGGATGACTTTGTCATTTGATTGCCAGTCATCATTTCGTGCCAACTGACTTGATGTCTCTACAGCTTCTTGTGTGTCCTTTGGTTGCGTCATGGCAGCTGGTCGTTGATGCCCTTGTGGCTGTGACTGATGATCTTCTGTCTTATCATCCTGAGGCTTCGTGGATGCCTCGGCCTTTTTCAGGTTGTGTTGAGGTAGAGGATGTTTCCTCGGCCTCCTGTTCTCTTGTGTGCTCAAACTTTGTGGTGTCCTCTTCTAGTGCGAGACTGGCTGCTCTTTCTGGCTCTTTGTTGTGCTCCTTTTCCTGTTCTTTTGTAGACTCTGTTGCCTTTTCTTCTGATACAAGTGCCGCTGATACTATCCACGTGTTCTAATCTGGGGCAGGCGAAAAGTTGTGGGCCATGCCGATGGCATGGTAAGCAATCCTTGTCAAAACCTTTGGTGCACCCAGCTATGTGATTTTTCCTTCTTTATTTGTCCCTTTCAATGTGGACAAAACATATTGTGCGTGGTCAATTGGCTGCCTGGTCGTTGATTTGAGGACTTGCATTGTGTAAAGGTTGTGGCAACCGCATGATTGGGTGTTGTATACCTTGGCAGCCTCTTAGCAAGGAAATGGAAGTACTGGTGGTATAACTTTGCGGGCCCTTCCACCTGTTTGTGAATGAGGTTTGTAAATGTGGCTGTGGCGGTCTCTTTGGTGAAAGTTCCAGTCGTCTTCCTATCTCTTGCCCTCATTGTCATCCCTTCTGTGGGTAGTCTGAGTGCTTCTGCGACTATCTCCTTGATAATTACCACTTCAACTTTATTTCCTTGTGGGTCAGAGATCTGCGCAGTTCCATCTTCTTTGATCGTGGACAAAAGCTCATAAGATTTTTGGAAGTCCACCCCACACGGCTCTTGATCATAGAAATCTCTGAGTCCTAGCCTACTGATGGCTTATTTGGTTTTGGGCTTTGCGGCGACATCATATACTTCTTTGGGTAGAAGTTGCAGCTCTACCTGATGTCCTTCCTCGCTCTTGAATCGGCCGGTGAACACTGTGGTGTTGTGCTCCTCAAGTTGTTCCTTTGAGAGATAGGTCGCTTTTGCATTTTTGACTGATTAGGGTCTAGTTAATATACTGGTAACTCTTGTAACTTTTCTTTTTGGTTGAGATTCTTCTTGGCCTTCTCTGCTGCTTGCATGGCTCCTGTTTAGTGAATAGAGTGTCAAAGCTAGTAGATTTGACAGATTTTTCTCTGAAATGTCCTTCAGTCTGAAATGCCGACAATTTTGGTCCAATTTACTTCAAATCAATTTTTGAACACGCATAGATGCATAAAAACATGTAAGGAACAAAATTATAAAGCGCAAGCAAAAATTTACAACAAAAGTAAATAATCATGATTATTTACAGTTGAGTAAATTTTTCTAACTTTTTGTAAATTTGGCATTACAGGATTGAAGTATATACCAAATAGATACTCTGAGTGAAATATGAGCTTATTTGGATGGTTAGCATGAAAATGGTACCAGATTTTGGCTTTAGGTCTCTGAAGCAGTAGATGTAAAGGAAATTTAAAAATTTTAGCTCCAAATTGGTTCAAACTTGGCTAGTGGGCTTAGGTCATCATGTACCTTGGATGTATGATGGAAAAATAGCAAAATTCCCTCATTTTGGCATGAAAGTAAATAATCACGATTATTAACTTTTCTACCAAAATCAACATTTTTTGGCACAATTTGGTTCTAGGTATTGTATAGACCTTGTGTATGGGATATGAGGTGGTTTTGATCAAGAAATGTGGTCCATAACTCAGAAATTGGCTTGCAAAGACTTCTTTGCATTTTTTGGCAATTTTCCAAGTTATATGTGATCATTTTTGCTCATACTTGATTTTTGGCATGTATTAGGTGTGTACAAATGATATACGAGGTGATTTTGTAACTTTCAAGCAAAAATAGTGCAAAAGTAAATAATCGCGATTATTTACAGCAGTCACATTTTTCTTGTAAAACTTAAAAATTTTAACCTAAACACATTCTATACACCTAAAACAAGTCTTAAATTGAAATTGGTAAAGTTTGGTCTTGCCGGCATCACTTTGTGCTTTGTCGACTCTAAAATCACCGATTTCTGTGACTACACTGCCTTTTGAGTTGGTCAGTCACTTTTGAGACTTTGGACTTGTCCGCAACATAGTTGTGAAGCAGCTCATCCAATTTTGGCTCATTTGGAGTCAATTTACCTCATATATCGAATTTGACTCTTTGTTGCCTTCGAGCCATTTTTTGATTTTCGATGGCTTTTCTTGATTGATTTCACAAAACCAATCATATATATTGTATATAAACCTCGTAGGCAAGCTGTCTATGGAGTCAGAACCAAATTATGGCATCTGCCAAAAACCTAGCTTTTCTACTCGGAACCCCGTCGACCCCTGTTGAATGTTCAACTGATGATATAGAAAGGTCCTATTATGTTAGGGCATGCTACAGTTCAAATCCCATCCGATTTGGCTGAGCTGACCGGCCGCTATGGTCAGTTTTTGGTCGTAGGTCTTAGTGCACTGCCTGGATTCTAGGGTTTTTTCTAGGGGTTTAGACTAGCTTCTGGCCATAAAAAATGGATAATTGATGAGTAAAGAACTTAGTCGTCATGTCTTGTGTGAGATGGCTTTGAAAACGGGTGACTGTAGACTCCGAAAAGTACGCGCGAAAGAGGTCGAAAAGCTCTCTCTCCAAAGGCAACAAGTGGAAATGAGGTGATTTTAGCCTACCTGGAATATCTATACCCGGACCTTCCAAACCATTCTTCCCTAGATTCCCCCGTTAGTCCTACTAGGACGTAATCTATGTTAGACTCAAAAATGTTCTCGATCGGATTCCTGTAGCTAATTCTGCAAGAATTTTGCAAAAGTAGGTGTGATTGCCTAATTTAGGCTTCCCGCTTCCATCTTTCGATTTCATTGAAATTTTTTGTGCTTGTCCGTCTTGTCTTTCTGATCAGCATCGTGTCTTAGTTTTTCCATCTGAGCTCCCTTGCTATTTATTATTAATTTTTAACCTGTTTATTGAGAAAAATCAAAGAAAATAACAAAATTCTTAAAAAAAGCAAAGTGAAAATCCAATATTTAAGAAAATCCATTAAAAAACACAGCTTTATTGTTTTTATTGGATTTCTCTATTTTTAAGTCTCAATATCGAGAAAAATGATAAAAAATAACAAAAAAAGACTATTTTTTGATAGTATATACACTATTTACACTCATCAGAAGATTTTATCAGTGAACTTTCCTCTGTTAATGAATTATAAGGGCATTATTAGGTAATTTTGCAAAAAATCGCACGTTACATCAAACTTTTTTCTCCCTCTTCAAACATTGCCCTTAATTACTTAGTGCCCTTCCACCCCTCCTAGATGGCGTACTCCGGGACAAGTGTGTGCATGGGTTGAACAATTGTGCCTATGCATAGCCTTGGTTGGCTCTACCATACTTTGAAGATCAATTCCATTCACAAATATGTAGACAAGTTTTGGGACCTACAACTCAAAGCCACTATCTTTAAAAAGTTGGATTTTGGAGAGAAAAAGCAACAATTTTGCGGGCTTAACCAAAGAAATGGCAGAGTATGTCAACTCCCAAAGGCCATGCACCATATTGGCGGTACTATGGTGGCCTCTCAAATGAATTTCCAAACAGGGGCTAAGAGAAATTCTAAGCGCCCTAAAAACAAGGGTTCCAATGAGCCTAAGGGGAAGGACAATGTCCAAAAGTCTCCTAATGCCAATTCCAACAAAGCTAAGGAGAAGGAGTTTACAAAGGCAAAAACAAACTCTCTCCTGAAGAGCTTGAGCGTTATCGCAAGGATAACCGGTGTTTTAAGTGCAACGAACAAGGGCATGTGTACCGCGCTTGTCCCCAAAAGAACACCCGCCATGATCCTCCTAGAGCTACCTTGGTCAAAATCCAAGAGGAGGAAACTCACCACAAAGTATCTCCTCTATGCCATGCTTGGGGAAAGGTAAGAGAACATGATGCTTTTATTCTCTTTGACCCTGGTTCTACTCACAATTTGATATCTATAGAGTTGGCCACAAAGATAGGCATACAAGCTTATGAGATGGGAGATGACCTACTCACAGTTGGTGCTTTCAAGGGGCAAGAAGCTTCAGTCACTCCCTTAATCGGGAAATTGAGGCTCCATGTCCAAAGCTATGTGGACAAAGAGTACTTCTTTATCTCTCCTCTTAAGCATGAGGATGTAATCCTAGGGGCACCATGGTTTGATCGCCTAGCTGCCAATGTTAAATTTCCCGAAAGGAGAATCTACTTTAGGTTCGAGGGAAAAGATATGTACATAGATGCTAAGCAAATGGGTAACACCATACCCATTGTACAAACTCAAGATTTCAACAAGTGAATAAAGAGCTCTATTTCCGTGTACATGATTTTTGCTAAAGATTCTCAAAATGAACCTAATGCTTTAGCAAAAGAAAATAAAAGCAACCACAAGGAATTAGAGCTATCCAATTTTCTCAAGGGGTTTCAAGATGTCTTTATTGATGACATCCCTTGTGAACTACCTCCGAAACGAGGCAATGCTGACCATGCAATTGAACTTCTTCCAGGAAGTTCACCGCCGAAAAAACCTCCTTATAGAGTTTCTCAAGCTCAACAAGAGGAGATTATGCAGCAAGTGCATGAGTTAGTTGAGAAGGGCATGGTTAGACCTAGCTCATCTCCATTTTGTTCTCCTATGCTACTAGTGCAAAAGAAAGATGGCACATACAGTATGTGTGTTGACTATAGAGCACTAAATAGGATCACTATCAAAAATAGGTTTCCCGCTCCACGGGTAGAAGACCTATTTGATAAGCTACAAGGGTCCACCTACTCAGTAGTATTGACCTAAAAATTGGCTATCATCAAATAAGGATAGTTGATCAAGACATTGTAAAGACCACGTTTCACACTACATATCGTCTTTACGAATATATTGTCATGCCTTTTGGCTTGACCAATGCACCAGCCACATTCAACCGCTTGATGGAGAAGCTATTCACGCCTCACCGAACCTTCACTGGAGTGTTCTTTGATGATATTATCATCTACTCTAGTTCAATAGGAACAAAAGCAACACGTCCAGGTAATATTTCAAATTTTAAGAGAGAATAAACTTTATGTTAATCGAAAGAAAAGTGAAATTTTCTTCCAAGAGATTCAGTATTTAGGTCACATTATCTCTCAAGATGGCATCCAAATGGATCCATCAAAGTTAGAGGTAATAAAAGGATGGCCTAAACCAAGGAATCTTCATGAAGAAAGAAGCTTTATAGGTATGTGTGCATACTATAGATGCTTCATAGAAAAGTTCTCACAAATTGCGGGACCATTACATGACCTAACAAAGAAAAGAGTTAGGTATACATGGTCTACTAAGGAGAACAATGCTTTCGAAAAGCAAAAGATGATCTCTCAACTTGTGCTTACACTACTAGATCTCTCAAAGACATTTGAGGATTAATGTGATGCTTGTGGTGATTGCCTTGGAGCTGTTTTACTACAAGAAGGGCACGCCATAGGCTATGAAAGTCAAAGGATCGACCCTGTTGAGCAAGCTCGAGGCATATATGAAAAGAAACTCCTTTTAGTTCTACATGCCTTAGACTCATAGAAGCACTATTTATTAGGGACTCCTTTCATTCTGCTAACAGATCACCAAAGTCTTAAGTACTTCATGACATAGACCAAGCTCTCCAACAAAGAAATGAGGTGGGAAAATTTTCTTTCGCAGTTTAATTTTCATATTGCTCACATTGATGGCAAGCATAATCAAGTAGCCGATGCACTCTCAAGACGACTGAGAGTGAATGTGGTTTCCATAGAAACTCACAATGATCTATCCTCTATGATAGATGAGCATGCTATTGATCCCAGTTTTAGAGATGTGATTTCAGCCCTTGCATTAGAGAAGGAAGAGGAACCATTTACTTTACAAGATGGTTATCTTCTCTATGGCAATAGACTATGTGTTACTAACTCACTCCGTGAGAAAGTAATGTATGAATATCATGCTCCTCCTTATGTGGGGCATAGAGGGATTCAGTCTACCCTAAAGGGAATTGAAACATATTTCTATTGGCCTACCATGAAAGAAAACATACAAGAGTATGTTTCTAAATGTGTGGTATGCCAAAAGACAAAATTTGATAGAGGGAAGCAACCTGGATTGCTTCAACCCTTGCCAATCCCTAATACACCATGGGAGAGCATATCCATGGATTTTATCTTTGGATTGCCTAAGTCTATCCATGGGAATACAAGAATATGGACGATAGTAGATAGGTTTAGTAAACAAGATCATTTTATACCTGTCAAAAAGACTATCAAAGCCCATCAAATGGCAACCCTCTTAATTTCACAAATTTTCAAGTACCATGGCTTTCCAATGTCCATAGTGTCGGATAGAGATCCTAGAATGACCAATAATTTTTGGAAGGGTCTCTTTGAGAATTTAGGGACAAGGCTAAACTTCTCTTCGGCCTATCATCCACAAACGGATGGCCAAAGTGAAATAGATAACCTAACAATTCCCGACCTACTAAAAGCCTATGTAATGGAAGTAGATCAAAGATCCCAATGGGAGAAGTACTTACCCTTAGTGGAGTATGCTTACAATAACACTGTACATACTTCCACAGGAAAATCACTTTTCGAGGTAATTGAGGTAGGATAAAAAAGTCCCTTGCTACTTAAGGTACATGGGAAGATCTTCGTTGCAGATGAGTATAGCTGAGACCTACAAGAATCTTTTGAAAAGATTAAGGATGCTGTCTCTATCTCACAGCAAAGGCAAAAGGATGCTTCTGACAAGCACAGAAGAGCCCAAGCCTTTAATTAAGAAAATTATTGGGTCTTATTAAAATTTCCCAAGGCTCGACTAAGGCATACAATGGGAAAGAATCCTACGGGACACCAAAAGTACTATGCTAAACAAGAAAAAAGGTACTACGGTTTCTGCCAGATTCTTAGGCCAATCAATGAGATGACCTATCAACTCAAGTTGCCTAGTCATTGGCTCATACAAAATACTTTCCATGTGAGCCTACTAAAGCCTTAGAAAGGAGAGCCACCTCAAGAACCAGCTACTGAAGACCCACCAGAGATCGAGGACCAAGAAGAGGTGGTGCAGCCCGAGTCCATTCTCCGACATGAAGACAAGGTATTAAGAGGTGGTAAGACTATCTGATGATATCTTATTAAGTTTAAGAATTATCCTTTTGAAGATGCTAGATGGATGCAAGGCATACAATTAAAGGATAACCTAAACCTTGTCAATGCTTACAATGCTTCCCAAGAGTAAGCAAATTTACAAATGTTAAAAATGAACAAAGTTTTTGTCTTATAAGACTCTCTTTTTCTTTATTGTGCACAAAAATGAAGTAGTATGCATGCTTAGATCAAGTTTGCGGAGACGACGTCTCCCGAACACCAAGTAGAGCTTGTCACTCTACTATGGAAGATTGAAAGGACTAATGTGAAGACATGCTTGCGGCAGCCTCAGGCTCTCAAGCGCCAAATGGACTAGTCATCCATTCTGAAACAATGTCGTAGGGTAACATAGGGATCTTCTACCCGCTAAGAAAAGGACTAATGAATATGCTTTATCTTCTCTACCTCATAGTCGAGGATGACTATGATTTCAAGAGAGAGGTAATGTCATAATAATCAATATCTAATTCTCCTAAATGATTTTCTCATGTTAAACTGATCATTTAATATTGGGAAGTGCCAGGGGAGAAAAAGCTAGAAAATTGGTTAAGTTAGCAGACCAACCACCGTAGGGATCCAAAGGAGGGAAAATAGGGAATTAAAGGGGGGGCCATCTGAAAAAGATCTATGTGCAACAATGGGCTTAAAATACCCTAAGGTTCAGCCCATGAAGACTTCCAAAATGCTAAGGTTCCAAAATTCAAAGGTTGTGTCCAAAGGTCAATATTAGGGAAAATTGGATGCTTTGTGTGTGTCCAAGGGAGGCCTACACCAACAACTCTTGGCTTTGTGATGCAAATCCAACCAAGAGCCAAGCTTCAATGCATGCTCATATCCTCTACCATGCTAATTACTAAGCTAAGATATGCTAATATGAGTGACTATGTGAGGAGTTGTACATCTTTCTCATAAGAATACTCCTTCTTCCTCTCAATCTACTCTCGTACCCTGCTAGCTCTCACCATCTTCGAAGGTGTGTGAGGTCTTGGGTCTGAGACCATCAGATAATTGATGTTGTGTTTGATAAGTGTTTTGCTTAGTGCATGAAGTTTCCATCTTCATTGCACTAGCTAGTCTTGAAGGAACACAAAGAATTGTATTGTACAATGTCTCTCTTGATGGGAGAAACCATAATACAAAGCCTTTTGGAGGGGGGACCGGCTCCATTCACATCTGGTCCTCAACTGTTGTCAACAGCTTAATTTCTCTCTCTTTTGAAGTATTGTTCATGCTATCTAACTAGGTGTTATGCTTTTTGTTTCTCTCTCCACCCAAGCACTCTTGTTATTCTCATTAGGAAGCTATTCTAATGAAATGCTCACTATGTTCATGTTATTTTTTGCTACACACAAGTTACTAGGCCATTAAATGTTACATCTAGGAACCTGCAAACTGCTTGTGGAGAAGATCGAATTGTTGTGGCTGCAACTTGCAAACTGCTTGTGTCTGCTTGTGGGAACCTGCGAACTGCTTGTGGAGAAGATCAAATTTCTCCTGAGAGCAACGTAGAATGCTTTTTTTATTTTATTCACTTGGTAGCTTTTGACAGCTTAGTTTTTTTAAGAGGTTTTCATTGCTAGGGTTTTTCTTAAAAAAGAACATCCACGTGGGCTAACAACAAGCCAAGGATTTTGAATTTTCTCCTATGCTAACGAAGTAAACATGGTTAATGCTTTTTTACCCAAAAAGAGGGCAGTTGGCTTTTTAAAAAACAAAACTCCAGAAGAAAGATTCAATCCCCAATGAATTTCTAGTGTATATGGCTCTTCCCTCCTAGATCAACAAAGAGAATACGGATTTCCATGATTACACAAGCATATTAGCGGTGTTACCATATAGTTTTACAGCTGCAGCTGAAAATAGTGTTACCATATACATGTGGTAGTGATGTGTGTGAACACACTAGGACCGCCGGGGCATTGTTTTCCCTCTTTAGGAGGTTTTATCCCGCGAGCATTGTATATACGCCCATCCCTCTAGGGCTATATATCTTTCCATTGCACACTAAGTAACACACTCTCTATTGTGTGCCTTGAGCTTCCTTCGTCTTCTCCAAGCCGTGAGTGTTTCTCGGCAACCCTAATTCCAACAATTCGTATCAGAGCAGGTTGCGTCCTCCTGGGCTTAGTCGTCAGCTGCTCCAACACACACTTGCTCTCTTTCATCGATTTCAGTGAGGTTTGGCGAGCATTCGTAGGTCGATAAAAAATTAGGGATAGCTCATAGAGCTTCTGCTCAGATTTTTGATTTGGGCTCATTTCGGTCTTCGTTGCCACTGCACGCAGGTCTACATAGGCAATTTTGTCATTTTGTGCAAAATTTTTGTCAGTGCCGTTTTTTACATAACAGGTGTCTTACAGTATTCTATGGTTTGTGCTATATAGCACGTGTTGTTCCCGCTTTGTTTCTCCTATTTTCAGACAGTTTTCACATCAGGTGCAACATTTACTATGGCTGAAAACAACACAGATGTGTTCAAGATGTTTGCTGCTGAGGAAAGGTTAGATGGGGACAATTACCCTATGTGGGCTTATATTATGCAACATGTTCTTGTGTCAAAGACCGTCTAGAATATTTTGTGAGGCATTGATGCATGTCCTGGTACTGAGGATGTAGGCGGTGTTGAGGATGTGGCAGGTCTTGCTGCAAGGATTGTTGCTATGAGAGTTGTTTTGCCTACGACAGAACAATCTCGCTGGGATGTAAAGGATGCACATGCTCATGCATTGATTGTGTTGTCTGTGAAGCGCACCATTGTTCCTCACATTTGTTCAGCAAAATCTTCCAAACAAGCTTGGGATATTCTAGCAGGTCTTTATGCAAGCCGCAATGAGGCTAAAATTGATTTGCTACGTAAAGAGCAGGAATCGAAGATTATGCATGAGGAAGATGATATGGACTCTTTCCTTGCAGGTGTCAAGGATATCAATGAGCAACTTATTTTTGCAAGTGAAGTCATTTCAGACAGCTCCCTTCTGCAGACTGTCCTTGATGCCTTCCCATAATTTTGCTAGTACGTGGAGACTTATGACCCAAGGAAATCCCGAAGTTGTCAAGTTTGATGCATTATGCATATTGCTATTGCAAGAGTCACTTTCTAGAAAAAAAAGGAATAGACAACGTGCAGTTAAAGAGGCTTTTATTGCTTCTCAAAGAAAGGGTGGTAACAGCAATGCAACCACTTCTTATGATTCTGCTGTGAGTGGCAAAAGTTCTATTCGCAATGCTTCTGCTGACAGCACTTTGTCTGGCAATTCTGGTGATAAGGGCAAAAAGAAGATGCGTTGCCATTATTGTAAAGCTAATGATCACTTGATCAAGCAGTGTCCTAAGTTGAAGGCCAAAGAGGCTAAGAAGAAAGAGGGTGGTTCCAATGCAAATGCTGGTTCCACTATGAATGCAGCCATTGTTGAGTCTTCTGTCAAAGGAGATTGTAATGTTGATGTTGATACAGAATGGGCTTTTAGTGCAGAGCAAGGATTTAATATTTATGTAATTACCAAAAAAATTGTGTGATCACAAGGTCTTGTTGACATATTTACATAATCACAGTTAACATGATCACAAACAAGCCGGTTCAGAGCAACCTGGAAACCCACAAAAAGCTCGTAGATGCGTTAGCACATGTGCTCCAATTTGCAAGGAATGATTGGCATTGTTGTGTAGCTCTCTCTGAGCCAATTGTGATGGTGCAGTTGAATCTCCAATGCAACGAGAAGGCAAGAAGTAGCATTAGGATGAAGTGCCATTGCACCCTGGCTTCTACAAGTAGAATAACTACTCATTATAAATGATGTTTTTAACCATAATCCGCATCATATCATAACTATCAAAAAATAAGACTTTGATATGGGAAATTGAGTTATGTTGTGTTGTTGACCCATGAGTCAACACTCCCCCCCTCCGAATTCATGTCCTCTCTGACATCACCTCATTGTCAATGTCGGTGCGGTCTTTGTTGCTGTTTTTCTTTCTCGTGATTTATGTCCTTCATATCCATCTATTGTTGTCATTATAGGGCTATTGCTAGATCTAAATTAAAAAAGAAGCCAATCTCGTTCAGCTTGACTCTTATCATCATGGATAGACAAAGCTGCAAATGCATCCATTGGAAGTTGTTTAGTAACTTGATCACAACCTCTTTTTGTTTCCAGAAATATGATCACTTTACTTCCATCCATCATTCGCTTTAGTAAATCTTGCCAGATTTACTAAAGCGAATGATGGATGGAAGTAAAGTGATCATATTTCTGGAAACAAAAAGAGGTTGTGATCAAGTTACTAAACAACTTCCAATGGATGAAATACAATCGTTTAGATTTGAGATTCAAAACCCATGTTTGCTAAGGGCTTTTTAATTCTTTGCCTTCTTCGTATCACTGGTGTCGACAGTTTTCTCCATTGCTTTCAATTTAATACTGCAGACATAAGAACTAGATGTTCAATTAAAATAAATTAAAAAACTTTTCAATATATTAGAAAAACAATCTCTAAGAAAGCAATCAAATCTACACAATATGAGATTTGCAATGCACTCTAGTCAATTCCACATATCGACCACATATGTTCTGAGAGAACATACACATTGCAATGCACTCTCTACATGACATTATGGAAACAAAAATAATATGAAATTGTCAATGTAATTATAAATATAATGATTAGTTATATATCCTCTGCCATCTGAAAACAATAAGACACAACTATTTTCACATGCTACAAAGAATCATCAACATTTACATTGAAATGATGATAATTATTTGCAAAACACACATGAAAGAAATAATGTCGATGATTGACCATCTCATGCACTAAAAATCTTTTAAATATAATACATAATTCACTCCCTATATAAACCAATGCATAAAACAAGGCAATGAAATATTCAATACAATTACACAATTGAGGACTACTTGTACCCAATCAAGGATTGTAGCCCGCTTATGCATCCAATTAAATATACAAAGCTACTTTCACCCAATTAAGGATCATAGCTCTCATATTGTGTAGTGGAAATGTATATCAATTCAAATCTATGATGTGGAAAAATGCAAGACTTCAAGGATCTTTATACACCCAGTACACTAGTACAGGACATCCGATCCTTGACTATCAACTCGTTATTTAAATATGCTCATCTTCTAAAACCAACTACAACCCTTTTATGGACCAATGGCTTCGTCACAATGAGCATGACTCTCCAAATTCTCAATTGTTTTGGTTTAGTACCTTTATGTTCGGTGAAGGATTTAAATATTTTTAGAAGTGGTTACCGAATTAAGAATCACGTTCGGCCCAAGAAAAGGACCTGTGACTCTGTAACCTTAGGTCAATTCACAAGGAGATGACTATACCCGGCGCTCGAATATACTTCCCAGGGATTTGCATAGTTAAAATGCCAAAGAAAGAAGAAGTTTACTATATACAGTATAGCCCGTTGGGCTTTCCCATTTTCCCGACGGGCCCATCGGGAAAACACTACAGCCCGGCGGGCCCTGCCGGGCAAAAGAAAAAGCCCGACGGACCTACCGACTCTATTGGTTTTTGCAGGTCACCATCAAGATCACGTTAACAATTAACGTTATCACATGATTTTCATGTGTAAATACTAGAGTTATTAACGTAATCACACGATTGTGATTACGTCAATGAAATCCCTGGTGCAGAGTGCACTTACAATCCTGCTGTCCATGATGCATGTATGTCAATTGCTGTAGATTCACATGTGTGGTATTTCGATAGTGGTGCTACAAAGCACATTACCTCACATCGTGAATTGTTCACCTCTCTCAAATCTGCCCTCATGGAAATTCTGTCACTTGTGCCAACAATGCCTCTTATCCGGTTTAGGGAGTTGGAAAGATTGTGCTTACTGCTGCAAATGGAAATTATTTCACACTTGTTGATGCACTTTGTGTACCTGGGATCAAGAAGAATCTTTTATCTGTATCTGCACTTGCTAGACTTGGACTTGTAGTCAAATTTGTGGATGACAGATGTACAATTCATGATCTCAGTTTTGGTGATAAAATTGTTGCATCTGGCCTTTTGTGCCGTGGGATGTATAAGCTCACTTTGTATGACAAGTGTGGAAAAAAATTTGTGAATGCACTTGCAGATTCAAGGGCTATTTCAGATGCAAAACTTTGGCATGCACGTTTTGATGATCTGAATTTTACTAGTTTGCTGCGTTTGCAAAAATCTGATATGGTTGCTTTTTTGCCGCCTCTTGAAGAACCTATCAAACATGTCTGTGAAGACTGTATTTTGCATGAGATACAACGTTCTAAGTTTCCAAAGGATGGTTCAGTTCGGGCCACATGCAGGTTGCAGCTTGTGCATAGCGATGTTTGTGGGCCCATGCAAACTCCGTCCTTGGGCAATTACCTTTACTTCGTGACTTTCATTGGAGAATACTCCAGGCATGCATGGGTATTTCCGCTTAAAGCGAAGTCCAAAGTTTTTATGTGCTTCAAACAATTTCTGGCTATGGTTGAAAATGTCTCAAAATGTACCATGGGTACCCTCCGTTCCGATCGAGGGGGGGAGTATATGTCTCATGAATTCAAAGCATTTCTGGCTAGTCGTGGGATAAAACACCAATGTACAATGCCTTATACACCTTAGCAAAACGGTGTTGCTGAGAGGGAAAACAGGTCACTTATGGAAATGGCAAGATGAATGGTCAAAAGTCAAGTTTTGCCGCATTCTTTTTGTCTTGAGGCCATCATGTGTGCCACTTATGTACTAAACGAGTGTCCTATGAAAGCTTTGCAGTCTATTACTCTATATGATGCATGACATGATAGAAAGCCTTCTATTGAGCACATGCGTGTTTTTGGCTGTTTGGCATATGTTTTGGTTCCACAAACATAGCGCAAAAAATTGGATGATAAGGCTGTCAAATGTATTTTTGTTGGTTATAGTGCTGAAAGCAAAGGTTACAAGTTGTATCATCCGCAAACAAAATGTATTCTCGTTTCACGGGATGTAGTGTTTGTGGAAGATTCTGTTCAGCCCTTGCTATCATGTACTAGAGACAGTAATGTAAGCTCACGGGACATTTATGACACTTTGTTGCCTCTTTTCAGTGGTGGAAATATGAATGTAAGTTCCAATGAGGCAAATGTACAACCTATGGGGGTTTCTAAAAATGTTACAAATCAGCCTATTATTGATGTAGATGTACATGATGTACTTGATCAGGAAAGGGCAGGAAATGAGCAAGCTAGAGGTATGCCAAAATGGCTCATGCACACTTTGCATTATTGTGCAGCTCTGCTTCCATGATAGGAAAAAGAGAAAAGAAATGTAAGCTAAGATTCTTTGAAACCTACACATTTAATGATCAGTGGTCAGGGCTTGATAACAGGCCAAGCTTAATGATTAATGTATGCCAGATGCGGCTTAAAAGGGCCAACAGATGCCTCAATGATGACAAAAATGAGTATGCTTGTAGTGACCACAACAGAGAGACTATGATCTAAAACTACAGTGCTTAAAGTGCTCTATCGGCGTGTCTTTATGGCTCGTCGATTGGAACTACGACGAAGAAGTTATGGCGGTTTGAAGTTTAAGTCGATTGCAGATCTGTACCGGATTGGGCAACTGCAGCTGAGGGGACAAAACTGAAGTGAATGTAACGGGCTGAAGTGCTCAATTTTTGGAGCGCATCGATCTTTTTAGATCAGTGATTGGATTTACGGTTGCCATGTTATTGGTTGTTAAAGATTTACCAGGGGCCGATTTCGCACCAGTTTGGTCCACTGGGTTGGAGTGCCATCTCGGAGTTTTTGTCTTTTGTTCGGGTTTTGGAATGCAATTGTTGCGGGGAAAGGCCAACACTGCTGCGGCTTGCTGGAGAAAAATGAGTTGCTAGGCAATGATTGGCCGATGTGTATACTAAATGTGATAGTGTTTTACGAAAGCACAAAAAGTACTTGAAGAGCTTCGTGTTTGGAATGTGATCTCTTTGAATGCATTGAGTGCGGTATATACTCAGCAAGGCAGGGCCAATATGTATGCCTAATGTGGTGCCCATATGACAGAAGCAGACCGCCCAAAGGCCAAGGGCATGGTCGCCCGCCCAAGCAATTTAAATGGCTGCCCAATTGTTAAAAACAAACTAGGGCTAAAGAAGTGTGAACAAAAGAAAATAAGAGAAAATGGCGCAAGCATGGCGGGGACAGAACGCTGCGCAGGGAGGAGCACTTGCAGTGGCTTGTAGAAATCACAAAAGCCGACGAGCGTGAAGAAAAATCTTATCGACACGTTGGAGAGGGGGAATGGGGGAACACACTTGGCACCAACACAAGGGACTCTCTATAGCTCACTGTATTCACAACAACCCTATCCTCTAAGAAAACACCTTCAAAGAAAGAGTTTACACTAGCAGACCATTGTCTGCTCAATTTCCACTACTAAAACACTCCACAAATCCACCACACAAGGCACACCTGCTACCACGGCCTCTCTCCACACACACACAGCCACTCAATCTCACTCTCTCACTCAAAACACCGTCGGTCCGGGGGGGCACACACATCCACACAACCGGCACCGAGGAGAACCATGAAAGTAGGAGAAGTAGATGGGTGGAAGGGGAAACAACAGCAAGGGAGGCAACTGTGGCTTGATTTCTCTTCAAAAAACATATACACCGGATTGCACTGCCATCACCATGGCCATTTTCAAGCAAAAGTTACAAAGGGGCTAGCTTGCTAGAGAATTCCACTTTGCAGGCTTCAAACGACATCCAAAAAGCCACGAAAAAATCCCTTAATTTGATCCCATTTTGACTTTTATAGGGGGGCTTTAATTTGGGAATTAACACTTTAATTGGTCCACTTGGCTTAAATTGGCATTTTTTTGGGAAAGGGGTACCGCCTTGCTCCATCAACTCTCTTTCTCTCTCTTTTGCACTTGGGAGGGGGGGGGGGGGGCATTAGCGATGTCGCTATTGCCCCCTAGCCTTTTCATTTTTCATTTTTTATCTTTCAATTTTTACCCTCTTTAGGCTCAACTTTGCACTGCTCTACATGGCTTGACTTTGACTCTCTCTCTCTTTATCCGACTCCTCCTTTGCTCCCTTTTGGCCTTGGCTTTCATTTTTTTGCCCTTAGATTTGGTTTGTCCGGCCTCTACTAGCCCTTTTGCTCCTTGCTCGGCCCACTTGGCCGCCCTCGGGCTCTACCTCCCTCTGCTCACCGTCCGTACCGTGGGACCTTCCCTTTGCACCCAACTTCCTATTTTGGACCCGGCTGCTCCTGCCCTCCCTTCATTCCTGCGGGACTCGCCTTTATCTCACGCTGGGAGGGCATTAGCGATGTCACTAATGCCCTTCCTCTTTGCCATGTGGCCGCCTGTGTGAGCTCGCCCTTCAGTCGGCTCTTGACACGTCGGCGGCCGACCTCACCCTCTTCATTTCGACACGTGGGTGCGTGCAGTCGTGCCACCCCGCCCTGCCAAAACATTGGCGTCTACGCCCGGCATGGCCGCCTCCTACCAACGCAGCGCCCACGGGCCGCCTGCAGCACGCCATAGCCACCCAACAGCTCATGGAGCTCCATGGCTTTGCTTTACTTTGTGATGCTACCATGGGTTACTACCCTCGGCCCATATAGGGCGCACTGTTCAACCTCTTCTCCGCATATGGGTTGATCGGCCGGGCCATGTGGCAGCCCCTGGCTCCGTGGTCTCGGGCCCACCAAAACTACCCCAAAAATATTTAGAATCACCATATTTTATGGCCTTCTTCTCCTAGCCCTCATATCCTTCTCCTTGGCCGGAATTTCTTGCCGCTAAGCCGTGCCGAACCTTTACCGTGTCGGTCGTGGGATGGGAAAATCTCCTCTCACTCCAATCCTTCTGAGCTCGCTTTTCGAGGCCATCAAAACTCAAAAAATCATCCGCATGCACTCCCCCGCCAAATGCCCCTAATTTGATCTTGCCGTATCCTGCTGACCAAGTGTTCGTTTGACGAACCGTTGATTTGTGCTGGCTCCAGATGATGTACACTACCACCAAGAATCTTAACGAGGCCAAAATGATGCGAAATGACACATCCTCCCATGCGGTCAAGTGGGCTCAAACCCGGCCCCCTGAAAATCTTCTCACGGCCATAACTTGCTATCCAGAGCTCCGATTTGCATACCGAGAAGACATGCATGCTCCACAATGCGAGCTCTACATTTGTATGCACTGACACTAGCCCGGGCCACCTGTCCCCAGCTGTCCCGTCTATCTGGGATTCGCAACACACTCCAGCTTTAAACCTTAGTATCTTGCTCATAGGGGCTCCGTTTGACGAGCCGTTTGGACTGGCTTCTAGAGCACACTGAACACTACATCTTTGGACACTAACTTGTCATTTTAGACACCTTAATTTTCCATACAATCAGGACCATCCTTGAGCCTCCTTGGCCTAAAACGCAGCTTTAAGCATACATTCCCGCTACCCTTTGGCTGCCTACGGCCTTGGCACCTGCCCTAGCCTTCTGCATTGCACTTGACTGCCGCCTCTTCCAAGAATAGACCATCTCATAGCTTCAACCAACTTTGGTTTCACCATCATTTCCCAGCCCCCTCGTCAAACATTTATGTTCGACCAAAAGCATATGTACACAACTTTAAAACTGGCACACCAAATTGATGATTAAAAGAACTCGTAAAACCACAACGGTATGTACAAACTATGTACAAATATTTATCTCCTTTCTCTTGCACACTTCATGCTCTAGGTGGGTTGTCCACCCCCCTTGAATATAATTTGCTGCACTTCAGGCACTAAATCCCTTTCAAAAAACAATTTGAGCCGCACACCATTCACCCTGTTCCTAAGAAGCTTGAGGTTTGCCCTTACCAGATGTTAGGTCCCATTTGGCAATGCCTTCCGCACCTTATACGGACCCGTCCACTTCTTCTGGAATGTGAATCCAGGTAGCTTTTGTACTTCATGACCAGGTCTCCTTCCTTTATCTTCTTGTCTCGCAGGTTCTGATTGAACTTGGCAACCCGCTTCTCCCTCTACTTCACATAGTAGTTTGCTGTTGCCTCTTTGTCCATCTACAAAGCCTCTAAACTGACTATCCGATCTTGTAGAGCCCCTTGTTGAGTGGCATTGACACACCACATACCCTTTAAAGCACCTAGTTGTGCATGTACAGGCAACAGAGCCTCCTTTCCATAGACTAGCTTGAATGGAGTGAATTTTGTAGCCACTTTATAGGATGTTCTATACGTCCACAGACACTTCTCTAGATTTTCTTCCCAGTCATCTTCCTGCTTGTACACATGATTCGTTAACATCTTGACAATTTGATCATTAGCACTCTCGACTAGACCATTGCATTGGGGGTGATAGGGCGAGGAAAACCGATGTTGAATCTTCAACTTCTCCACTGATGCACTCATGAGCTTTGCCTCTGCTTCCAAAGTAGCTTTTTCCTAAACATTTTTAGATTCCTTTGCCTTTTTTAGAGTTTCTACTGATTTTATGCCTTTGTTAGGCACATCTCTATGTTTATAAGCATAATAATAGAATAAAAAAGGCGTTCTTTAAAAAGATCTAATAAGAAGTAGAAACACAATACTGTAAGCACCAGATGAGTAATAAACAGTAATGAAACCCCCCTAACCTAAAAAAGTTAGTGGTTGGCTTGTTTTTTTTGCCCTAGCAACACCATTAAGAGGACTGGGTGATTGTGATTAGAGATCAATTCACTGTGGCTTCGAGTACACGACAATGTTACAAAACCCGTCATGGCGATAACATGGTAATTGAGAAACAAGGCGTGTATGAGAAACTATCAATGTCTACGTTTTGCATTGGGATTGCCCTTCGGCACTTCAGGGCTCAACCAATTAAACTCTCGCTTCTAAACCCCTGACCCCAATCAGAAACTAACACCCATGGAACACCAAAACGGCAACAGATGTTATCAAACACAAACTGAGCCACCACATTAGTGTTTACTTCCTTCACTGCTTTGGCCTTGACCCACCTTGTAAGGTAGTCAATGGCTACCACCACGTACTTATTACGCTATGAATATTCTCGTCAACGGCTTTCCTTCTGGCCAGCGTTCTATTCAACCTTTCCAAGGTCACGGTTTTCTAGGTTGGAAAGCAAAGATGTTGTTAATTCTTGAAGGCGATGAACTCTCCAATGTTGTTCTTGGAAATCATGTTTGTCCGCCTCAGCCTGTTGATACGGATAATGATAACGTGCTTATCACTGAAGGACCTATATTTGAAGATTGGAATGTTGCCTATATGGATTGGCAATGACGTGATAAAGCAGCTCGTTGATATATTCTTTCTGCTCTTATTGATTCACTTTTGCTTGATATGTATGAACTGCCTACTTCCCACGACATATGGAAGTACCTTATCGAAAACTTTCAGAAGAAATCTGTCACAAAAATACTTTATTTGAGAGGGTTGCTTAACAAGTAACAATATGAAGTTGGTACTGCCATGACGGGACATATTGAATCTTTCAAATCTATTATTAATCAACTTGCTGCTGCCGGTGATCTTGTTCCACAAAAGCAACTGATTACACTTCTCCTTGATACGGTGAAGGAATCTTCTTATGATAACATTGTTACTATTCTCTCTAATAAAGATGGTCTTGATTTTGACCAAGCCTGCATGTCTTTAATTGAATACTCTCAACGTCAAGAACGTCGTAATGCTGGTCATGATACAACTATGATTTCACAAGAGGAGACTGAGTCACAACAGATGGAATGTGCTTTTTATGCTCGAAGGCGTCCATTTCAACGAGGAAACCGCAGAGGTGGCCGTCGCGGTAATATTTTCTCTCGTCTCAAGTTTCCTAATAATAAGCAATGTTCTTACTGCAACAGAAATGGCCATACTGAAGATGATTGTTGGGCACGTCAATATGATGAAGAACACAATATTACCACAAAAAAACCACGTTTATCTAGAGACTCTTCTTCTTCTTCTTGTGAATATTGTGGACGATCTGATCATCCCACTCATATGTGCTATAAGCGTTGATTCGACACAGATCAGAATAGAGCATATGCTACTGAACATCGAAACAACATTGTACCAGAAACAAGCTGCGTCCTATGGTCAGTTTCTTCAGACAGAATACTTCATGTACGTGATGGATCACTTTTTATTGTCGATTCTAGTGCTACAAAAAATATGACATATCAGTCTAAGTGGCTCCATAACTATCATCCACTACCAGTTCAACGTGTTGTTTATCTTGCTGATGATACTACTTGTCAAGTAAAGGGTATTGGAGACTTATATCTTGGTACCTTATCTTCTTCCACTCGAATTTTGCGAGGAGTATTACATGTACCAGATCTTCAATGTAATCTTCTTTCAGTTTCTAGACTTGTTGATCTTGGTCTGTTTGTTGGATTTGATCATACCAAATGCCGAATTGAGAAAGATAGACAGACTATAGCCACTACTCCTCAAAACAGTAATTTGTTTGAACTCTCTCTCAATGATGCTGTAGCAAATGTTGTCACTGCTCCAGGTGATCATGATTGCAAAGTATGGCATCACCGTTTTGTTCATGCTGATTGCTCAAAACTCCTTGATCTTCAACTTCGTGATCTTATTCATGGCATGGATCTTAAAGCCCATCCCCATATGGGAATTTGTGAATTTTGTGCTCTTGGGAAACACAATCGTAAACCCTTTCCTCTTTCAAATACAACTCATTCTCATGACATATTGGATCTTGTTCATACTGATATATGTGGACCTCTACCTTCTTCGAGATCACAATAGCGCTACTTCATTACTTTCAGTGATGATTTCTCAAGGTATACGACTGGATTTCTACTTAGAAAAAAATATGAAGACTTATCTGTTTTCAAAAAATTCCACAAGGCTACGGAACTTCAAACTGGTCGTCACCTTAAGAAGCTTCGTAGTGACAATGGAGGCGAGTATGTTTCTCGAGAGTTTGTGAGTTACTGTGCTGACAGTGGAATTCATCATGAACACACTATTTCATATTCGCCTCAACAGAACGGTGTTGCTAAACGAAAGAATCACACTATTCTCAATGCTGTAAGATGTATGCTGATTCATTCTAGCTTATCTCGTGTTTTTTGGGCTGAAGCTACTTTGACAACAGTATTTATTCAGAATCATCTTCCTACTACTGCACCCTCTGGTAAGATACCCATCACAGCATGGAAAGGTGACATTCCTTATGTATCTCATTTTTGAACCTTTGGATGTATTGCTTATATTCATGTTCCCAAAGAAACACGAACAAAGCTTGATGCTCCTGGTCTTAAAGTTATTTTTATTGGATATTTTGACACTTCCAAAGGCTACAAATTCTATGACCCTTCCTCCAAGAAAGTAATGGTGAATCGTAATGCTACTTTTAACGAACAGCTTATGGGAGGCTCATGGTCCATGGATGATTCTGATGATACTAAATCATTGCTTTAGGCTTTTCCATTTCTTTCAGAAGATGAAACTCTTTCTATAGAGCAACTTTCCTCTTCACAACCATCCATTACGAATGTTTCCAATGATGATATTGATATTTTTGTTGATCTGCCTATTGATTTTGAACATGGCTCATGTCATGTTTATGATGACGATATTGCTGATAATGCTTTATCTACTTCCGAAGATCCCATTACTTATGATGAAGCTATCTCTTCACCACAAAAGGATCAATGGCAAGAGGATCAAAGGTGTTTTATGGCATAGGTTTCTGTTTCACTGTACCAGATGTGACATGTGTAGGTCTGAGTCAATGTTTTGACTTTTATTGTGCATACTCGTTTGCTAATTGCTCTTGCTCTTTTTTTTTTTTGTGAGTATAAAGATTTATATGTACATTCCCTAAGATTGGTGATTGAGAGGTCAGGGAAAAAGGTTGAGAGGGAAGCAAGTGAATGATGACTGTCAGCAAACACTCCCCCCTTCCTTGGGTAGATCATACCGTTTGAAATGAGCTTGTCACCCTTTGAAACCAATTGTTCCAGTTGGTAATAGGTGAGGATTTTTGCCAGTAGTTTTCTATTACCCTAGGTGCCTTGTCAAGCTGCAAGGGTGGTAAAGTACTCTCCCAGGATTGAACTTGAAGTGGTTCATCAGGTGATTCTTGAACACTGGGAGGTGTGGATTCTTTTGTAGCTTCATGGAGGTCCACTACTATAGATGGAGGCGGTGTAGAAGCTTTTACCTCTATGGATGTATTACATGATGAGCTAGAATCTTCATGGGACTCCCCCCTTCCTGAGCTAGGTGGAACAAATCGTTCTTTCTTTGGTACCCAAACTAGCTCGGGAGCGGGTGTGTAGCATTCTGTGATTTTTCTCTTTTCACGATCATTGATTCGTTTTGGAGCTACGGGATTGGGCTCACTTGGGTCAGGTGATAGGTAAGAGCACAATCTACGTTTTGGCACCCAGATTTGATCATTTCCTTGATAGTAGCCTTGGGCTTCCAATAGTCGTTTAGGGATCCATCGCAACATTTTCTTACTTTTCTTGGAGCGAGTGGTACGTTTCTTACAAGGCTTCTGTTTTTTAGCACTAGCTATGGTCACTAAAGAAGCTTTAGGGACCCACTTGTATGTTTTCTTCGTTACATTAGGATGAGTCTTGTCGGAAGCGATATGCATTGCTTGTAGCATATTTAAGGGTATAGGAATTTCATCCCCCTCAGGTGTTACCCAGGTCGTCCCCCTATTTCCCCAAGTGTCTATGGTTGATGCTAGGTGTACCCAGTCTACGTTGTCTAATTCCGTCATACCCGGTAACACATCCATGTAAGGAGAATCTTGGCCAATGTCTGTATCCTTCTTACAAGTGTAACAATATTGTAGTGGGGCTGAGTGAACTGTGGTGTCAGAGCGATGATCAATAATGGTTTTACTCCCTAAGGGGTGTACCTTACCAGTCACCAAATCCACTCTAAGGACAGAGTCTTGGAATTGCAAATAGACATGATTTTTAGACCAATCGTGAACCATTTGTGCTTCCCTCATGAATGGTCGTCCTAAAATCATTTCATATGACATAAGGTGTTTAGAGAAATCCATTACAATGAACGTATGTCGTACCTTGTGTCCTAGAACTTTGATCTTAAGATCCTTGAGCATCCCCATAGGTTTGGCTATGGTACCATTTGCCATCTTTACCACAATGTTAGTAACACTGAGGCGGGGTTTTCCCATGGATTCCCAACAATCTTTTGTAACGATGCTAACTCCCGCACCACCATCAAGAATTCCCTTTATAGTTAATCCCTTGGTAGTGATGGGTAGGGTCGCATTAGACTCGTCGCCTTCAAAATACTGCCCTAATTCGTTAATGGGTACCTCAATCACAGACTAGTGTCCATCTAAGTCAAGTGATTGCACATGATTTTCCTCATCAATCATAATCGAGTCATGCCTATTTGGTTGCGCAAACTGCGGTAATCCCGTTCGTAGCTCTCCGTTAAGGAATGCTCGAAGTGCAAGGAATAACTCAGGATCTCCATACAGCTTTGCTATGATCGTGGTTCGGACCTCAGAAGACATGAAGTCCACTAGTTTGGCAACATTCATTGGCGTTTTGCAAGGTGTAGGTCCTTCACTAAGAACTGGTGAGGATGGAATCTCATATTCCTCAATGGGATCAGGTATTCCTTCGTTAAACATCCTTTCCAACAAGAAGGGTGTATGCTCACTTTCTGATGTCCTGTCCTCACTCCCTTCTTGGATGATACTAGATATGGCTAACGGTCTATGGTTCATGTGGGGTGGATGAACTTGCGTGGGAAACACCGTGTCATGAATTTTGACCTGCATGGGTTCTGGTTCTAGTTTCCTTTGAGTCTTCTCCACTAAACCTCTTAGATGTTTCACTTGCTTAATCTCGTCTACTGGGTTTGGCCCTGTGGTTTATCTTGGGGGTCTTGGATTGGATTTGGAAACACTTGTGGTGTTTTCAGAGGATCTTTATGATTTTCTCTTATTCGGTTTTCATTTGGTTCCATGTTACGGTTTTCTTTGTCGGTCTTTCCCTTTGTGGTATTGGTTCTAGTCTCCATTGTCTCGACTGAATCTGAATCATCCTCGAGGTCATTCATATACACGGGGTCATCTCCTGTTCCTATGTTTGTTTTGGAACTTGGCTTTGAATTTTCCGTATTCTGCGACTTCTTCCTTCGTGTCTTCTTTTTCTTTGCTTGGATAATTGACACGGTATCTCTCTCTTCGAGGATATGTCCTGGCCCTTGAAGCATGGACCGTGTAATCGCATAAGCGCGTGCGACGGGTGGTATTGGCGATGTCACACTAGCAATTTCGACCAAATTTAGGGGTGTGATTTTAGGCGCATTTGGGTTATAGGGGCATTGGGCAATCAAGTGATCTATGCCACAACGATTACATGTGAGTATTGGCATTGCAGACGTGCTCCCTTGATTCATTTGCATCTGTGCAGCATTCTTTTGCAGCCTAATAGGGCACTCCGCTGCTCGATGTGGTCCACCCCACTCTTAGCATTGAAGAGGTGGCCTCCTAGCCTGGGTGTTGATATTTTGACCTCTGGATGCGAGAGGAGCAGCTTGATAAACCGGCTTGACTTGCCCCCAACAATCTTCCATGTAGTATATAGGACATTCTTCCAATGTATCAAGTCCGTAGGCAATACTAGTGTCTATTTCCTCCTCACAGCCATTTGGATAAGCATTTGATGGCTCGCAACCCACTTGGTTCATAGGGGCGACTCTTGGATGCGGGGGCTGCGGTCCTAGCACAGGAGGTGGTAGCGGTGTAGCTTGTACAACATTTTGAGATCTAGGGACCATGTGTTGCGGTAGTTGCTCAACAGGTGGAGTAGGCATCAATACAGGAGCTCGAGGCGCATCCGTCTAGGCTACAGGTGGTCTATTTGCCATCATACGTTTGATCATTAAACAATCCTTAGCTTGGTGACCATACCTACCACATGCGTTGCAAGTTCCATTAAATTTTACTCTAAACGTAGGGCACTCACTAGTGCTATGTGGACCTAAGCAAATGGAACACCATTGTTGCTCCCTTCTTGGATACATGTGACTATTTTGAGGGGGTCGGTTATCCTTAAGAGACTCTTGGATTGCCTTGGTGAGTTCTGTCAAGAATGTCTCAAATACCTTTGGCTCATTGGCAATGGGCTTTGCAGTCATGGGTTCATACTCAATGGCTTGTGAGCTAGTGGATCTCGTGTCAGTAGACACCCTCATGCCTGCTATCATCAAGTTGTCCTCTAATTGGATTGCATTGGCAGTGACATCTTCCCAGGTTGTGATACCTCTAATCACTAGTCCATTATAGATTCCTTCATTCCTCAACCCTCGAATGAATCGATCAAGCAGTTGGTTATTGTTGAAGCGCTCATTTACAGGGCAACGAGAGTTTAAGTGCTTTAGACGACTAATGAAGTCCCTTACTGACTCTCCTTCCTTACGTTCGGCCTTCTGTAGCTGAGATGCTACACCCCAAAGCACACCTTCTCGTATGTACTCCTTTAGAAACAACCTTCGAAGGGTAGGGTAGATTGTTTTCTCGTCCACCCTTAGGGTCCTATACCAATCTCCAACCTTCCCACTTAATGTCAAGCTTAAGGCATTGCACTTATGTAGTTCGTTGCGTTCCCCTAAGGAATCACATACTTGTTCAAACACTTCAATGTGTTTCCTAGCATCTTCGTCCCCATTGAATTTTTGCGTGAGTTTCGCAATTTGTACTGCCTTACTTCTAGGCTCTCTATCAGATGCATGACGCATATTTTCCGCGATAGATCGACCTATGGTTTGAGCAAACGCTGCCAAGTCACCTATGTGAGGAGGCAGGGCCGGTGGAGGTACTCTTGCAATCATATGTGGGAGAGGAACGGGTACCGGTCTTGGCATATGTGTGGATGATGCAGGATATGGAACATAACCGGGCATAGGTCCACTCGGATAAGAGCTAGGGAGCGGCACTCGAGGAGCGTAAGCAAGTGGTACTATTGGAGGTGTGGGGGCCATGTGTGCATAAGGGGCTAGAGTCACATATGGTCGAGGCCCCATATTAGGTACTACGACACTAGGTAGTGGCACTGCGCTAACCGTAGATGTCATCGGTACATTCTCTGTCAGGCTTATCCCTGGAGTGAGCACTGTGTTTTCCTTGATAGAGGGTTGAGCCAAGTTAGGGAAGCTAAAGTTTTCGCTCGGAGGCTCAGATTGCATAGAGACCCCAGGTGAAATGACGTAAGATGGGTCCATGGGACTCATTAGAGGAGTCTCCATTTGTGATAGAGTAGGCTGTTGACCCTTGCTCGTATCCAGAAATCTCATGGGGCCAGTTGAGAGTATATTTACCCCTCGGTTTTGCCTTTCGGATTGAATAATGCCATGGATAACATTACAGATCATTTTCTGTTGATCTTCGATGCTCGTGGCACTAGAGGTGGATTGTACAATCTCTATCCATCCTACATGGTAGGCGTGGCCAGAGTGTAGATCCGTCAACACCTCAGTGTGGAGGTCGTATGTCCAATGATCATTAATGAACAATCCTTCTAGAGTCGACGTGTTAATGGTTTCTTGTGAGGTAGAAGCAATGTTGCTCCCCGTGGTTTTACTTGTCACCAACGGTACTCTAGAGGGAACTTCTGAAGGAGGCAGCTCAACAGGGCCTTCTTGGTAAGAAGTTGGCAGGATATCCACATGGACACTCTTTGGGGGTTTGGGGTCCACGTGCGATGTGAAAGGAGAGTCCACTTCCCCACCCCTGTCATGTGCTTCATTTGCATCAGGTTCCGAGCGAGTAGCTCTACCTAATGTTTCCATGAAACGGCTAAACATACTAGTACTAGGGAGCTTCGGGAGGTGCATGGCCTTCTCTCTCAGTGTTTTGGGTAGGTGTGGAGCTTCGGGAGGTGCATGGCCTTCTCTCTCAGTGTTTTGGGTAGGGTATGCTTCCATGATTTCTGAGTCGGAGGAGGAATCACTAGCGACTATTTTAGGGTCTTGGGTGGTGCTACCTTGTGTCCCCGCTGAGGGTCTAGAGCTTATCGTGGATGGGTAATGGGTGTCCGTATGAACAGAGGCACTCTCAATATGCTCGTGTTCTAGCACCCGCCCAGAGCGTAAGTGCATGTGCTTCTGATACCCTAAGGTGTCAAAAAAGCTTCTCTAGGAGGCCTTGTGACTAGTTTTTAGCGTGTTTTTTGTTTGTTTTTTGCTAGATTTTTTAGAGCGGGTCGTGGAATGGGCCGTGTGATAGCTCGAAACGAGCGTATCGGTCAGAGGGTCGTGCCGTGCTTTACAGCCCTCCGTTTGGTCACTCTATGCCCTCGGAATCCCTAAAACTGTCAATTTCCAGTAGGGAACTAGGCTCAAACTAGAAAGTCTAAGGGTGCAAGTGGGAAGAGAAAGGAGGAGAGTGGAGGACTTGTCCCACATGCTCTCATTCTCTCTTGAGGGGGTAGGGTATATATATAAGAGTGAGTCTAGTATATATCATAAGCATGAGGACTGAGGCCTGGGCCTGGGCCTGGGCCTGGGCCTGGGCCTGGGCTTGGGCTTGGGAAAATGATCCCGATCTATCTTTTATACAAACCAACCCGTCCGTTTTAAGAGACACGTTTTTTATTTTCGAAAAATTTCGCCGCCCGCTCACTCGCGTTTTTAATTTCCGATTTTTTTTTTCAGATTTTTTTTTCAGATTTTTTTTTTATTTTTTAAATGCAGAAAATACAGAAATTGAAAATGCAGAAAAATGAAAAAACGCAGAAATGCAGAAAATTGCAGAAATTAAAAACGCCGAAATTGAAAACGCAAAAACGCAGAAAATTGCAGAAATTGAAAACGCAGGAATTGAAAATGCAGAAAATTGCAGAAATTGAAAACGCCGAAATTGAAAAAGCACAGACAATAG
>NC_140941.1:15609326-15719326 GCF_014529385.1 Adiantum capillus-veneris | reverse complement strand
TCGAGGTCATAAATGCATCTGATCAATGCGTATGTCTTGCGAACATAGTAACAGGGGACACCCTTTTTCGAGCTTCCCGTCCCCACTTTTCCGTCCCCACTTGCTGTCCCGCGCTCTTTTTTACACTAAAAATCCATTTGAGCCCCGTCCCCATTCTCCCGTTCCCCGTCTCGGAATGCGTCCCTGTGACTATGCTTGCGAATCATAGATTCACTTGCCCTTGAAAGGTGGTCCATGCCAATCTTTGTGTCAAAGCTAGAATCCTTTGTGCCGTGATAGTTTCTCTATGTGGTATTTGCATTTATGCGTGGCACTGGAACATCCGAGTGGTCTAACTTCTGAGTTTTGCAGGTGCCAACCAAGGGGCCTAAGCCTAGAAGAAGAAGTAGAATAGAAGAAATTCCAACTTAAGAAGTTCCGGCAAGTGGCCCAATTATAAAAGTGGGTTAGGATTAAAATTCCTAATCCCCAACAACTTCTAAAGTTCCGCTGATGGGGCCTAATTTATTACAGCACGCACTCTCACACACAAAAAAAACTTGCGTAGAGCATGATGGTGTGGCAACAATGTACGGACTAGCCCCATGGGCGCTTGACTTTTTACCAAATGCTTTTAGACTTGCTGCTTTTCAAGTGTAGTTTTTAAGTTTGAGGCCAAGGGCCTATAAATATGTAATGAGGGGTCTCTTTCTCTGGCATTCTACCGCCAGGAGAAGCAGAGGAGAGTCCTAGAACCTTGTACCTTTACGACATAATAATAAAGAAATACCGAAAGGGGCGTTAGTCTTTGGGCCGATGTCGTCTAGGGGTGGAACACCGCCTCTTCGTGTGTCACGTGACACATCCAACGCTATGTGTCCGTGGACTAGCTATAACATGAACAGGGGTCAGTCAGTCTAGAATAGGAAGTGATCTGGCACTTTTGTGAGTCTGTTTGCAGACCGTGCATGTCCAGACACTTAGATTAGATGCATATCCTCCGGTTGCACACAACATCATTATCAACATTACCATCAGAATCCATCAGGGAATTTTCCAGTGCATTAAACCTATTTTCCCTGTTTTTGTTCACTTATTATTTTTAAGTGACTTTTGTTGGGAACTGGGTAGGGCAATTTGCATAAGATAATATATAAGGAAACCGGAGCTAGCACTTTCTGGGAGAAGAGGTAGCAGGAGCATTGCTCAACAGGCAACTTCTCAAGCAAGAACCATCAAGCATGGTGTTTCTGGCAAGAAGCCCAGCATTTGAAGGCCCCCACTTCAGCGATTTCAGCCCATCCACTTGGCGATTTCAGCTTTTCCATGCTAGCGTTTGGACACCAGCAGGTCAGCATTTCCAGCTTTGAAGACCTGGCGATCTCAGTCCCCTTAGACAGCATTTTTCAGCCCTGCTGCCGCCGTGCATTCAGCCCCATGACCAACATTTTTGGACCATTACAGCAGAGTTTACACCTGCAGCAGTTAGCGTTTTGGAATACCAGCAAATTCAGCAAGTAAAGGGGCTGCAGACATCAGCGTTTTTCAGCCTAAGAAGACCAGCAAGTCAGCGTTTTACAAACAGCAAGACCAGCGTTTTTTCAGCAGAGTAATTGTCTTCGCCGTTCTCATCGTCGTCGTCGATTCCGTCCTAGACATACCTTGCATCAGCATCTTGTATCAGATTGTGCAATCAATAGCGTAGACCTCTCTCGCCATAGAGAGAGGGGCCTTTGGAGGAGGGTTTTACAACTGTCTGGTGTCGTATTCTCTTCTCTCTATCTCTCAGTCTCAGCACCTTCACGCATAGTGTCTATTCACTTTGTTTGTGATCACTTGCACTCTCTCATAAAGGACAGAAGGCTCTCCCTTCCCTAAGTAAAAAGGAACCTTGAGCACAGTTCGGAGCACTCATCTTGAGCAAAGTTCAACATTCACTTCCGCTGCACCTTACATCGTGTCTCGTGTAGATTCTCTCTCTTATTGTCTTTTACTGTTGTTTTGAAGTACTAAAAGTGTTGCTAAGTGTGTAGATTGTAGTTATTTCTGTATTTCCGTCCGATCCCTTGTCGAAAGTGATTACATCTGGCTTAGGCATGTGAAGCACCTCTTATTTATGAGCCTAATTATCAATAAGTGACATTTTTAGCCAGCATTTAACCAAGTCGTGGGGTTCCTCTAGCGTATTGACCTATGCCAAATTTTTATATTATGCAAAGGGTACAAGCCCCACGTTTTTCGCGCGTGCGTGCACACACACAGAGACACCACAGTAGTAAGCATGCAGGTTTCCACTCACATGCACAACAGCCAAGCAAACACACAACAAAAACAAAGAAATTAGAATACTTAGGCAAAGAAGAGGCAAAGGCAAGCAGCCAAAAACAAAAAGCAGTGATAATACAGGAACAAAACCTTACTAGAGATGGAGAAACTTTTAAAAGCGCAGGCGGACATGATCTGCAGATGTAAAGTGCAGTAGGCATAAGGAGAAGACATCCTATGGGTGTTTCCAAGGGAGCAGGATGACAGGTCTAGTGCACATGTGAAACCAGTTTTCTGTTTTGTGCCCTGAAACATTTCAAACTCTCAAAGCCTCAAAACAATCGAAACCACAAACTGCTCCATGACACTTCTCTTGACCAAAAGATAAGGCGGCGTCCTTATTGGAATTTGATCAAATGTGAGAGCCAATATTACGTTGTGAAGCTGACTAGCCAATATCATATTATGAGCATTCCACTACCATCATTCCCTGTGAAAGTTTTCCTGTTTTTATTCCTTGTGCAAGTTTTCCTGTTTGTGAAGTGATTATGACTTGTATTCAGATGCTTCAACAAATTGATTCTATGCTAGGTGACAGGTTTGAATGCATCTGACGTGGTCTGATTGTGACGCATGCTTCAGGTGTGGGGAGCTTCTTCTTTGATGGTCAGTGTCGAGTCATAACTAACCATATAATATAATGTCTATTTGACAGGTTGCATGCTCTTTGATTGGATCATTGGGGGTATCTTATACTGGAGCTCTAGTGGCCAATTTGGCCATAGCACTTTTTGCTCTAATTGCTATAGAGAGTGGAAGTCAGGCATTGGGCCGGACCTATGCAGTTTTGTTGGTGTGTGCACTTCTTCTTGATATTGCATGGTTTATCCTCTTCTCAGTTGAGATCAGGTAACTTTCTTAATCTTAAGTTCACTGTAGCCCAGCATACAGTTCTCTGGCACAAGGCTAGTGCTGTTTTTATTTCCTCAATAAAAGCGTATGACTTTTCTATCCAATGACCTCTTCGGAAGTATCGAAAAATTATTTTCATTATGATCTTCTAAAGGCTTTCCATTAATGTCGTATGGATGATTTGTAGCTTGCACTTTCTTTTACAGGTGGTGGGATGAACTGTTTTTAGAAAGCCAGAGAGGCTCATGAGACCAATTTACAATGTGTGAGTATACACAAAGGTGCAATACCAAACGTTTACCGTATGGAAAATACAGAAGAGGAGGGCCATTGGAAAGAGGGGTAGTACGTGTAAGAAATTTTACTAGCGGACATGCAAATTTTGCATGGTGAAGTTTTTCTCCTAGTTGCGACCAATTGATGGGGCATATACACCACTTTTCGTTTTATTATTTTTTTGCTTATTTTACTTCTAGGTTTCATTCTGGCTGAGTCTGCCCTTCTTCCTAAGAATCATGACAAAGGCTCATCATGTAGACATTTGTATTTACAAGTGCTCATGCGTGTGTGTATGGTGGTAACATATATTGATATCTAGTTCTACACTCACTATTGGGTCTTAAGATGCTGTAGTATTTAATCAATTCTGAGTCATTAGTGTGCATGATGGAGGCCATTATTGTGTCATGACCCCCATGAGCCCCTAACTTGTACTTTTCTTTATAGGCGAATCAATCTAGGATTCATCCAATTGTATTTATAGGATTGCCAATGGGGTTATACCATGTAAGGAGTTCCCTCTTGGATTGCTCTGACAAATCCTTTAATTTCAGAGGTCCTTTGCACAAGCCAGATTTGGCACTCCGAATAGAGGAATTGGAACGATGGGATGGACAGAGCACAAGAATAGAGCATGGTCACGTGGTGGCAATGTGGGGTAGAGTCTAGATTGGAGTGCTTGAGGATCGGTGGTAGATACGAGGCAGTCTCTCTTGTTTGTGGTGCTGATGTCTCTGCATGTTTGTGATCTCTCCCCGATGCACCCTACTTGTCTAGTATCCTGATGCTCATGGTTGTCTACTATCCCTCCCTGATGCATCCTGGGTGTCTAGTATCCTGGTACTCATGTTTGTTGGCATGGAGGCTTTGTGTACGAGAGTTTTTTGTTTTTTTTTCGAGGAAAAGATCCTTCTATTAGTTAATGAAACTGCCCATAGGGCTACAACCACCTCTCCTAGAGAGGGCTACAACAATCATAAGGGGAGACTCTCCCAAGAGTTATTTTTTTGTTTCCCCAATTAAAATAACTCTTTATCCTGTGCACCTCTTTCCTTTTTTGAGTATACTGTCTCTCTTGGGAGGAGGCTTGTCTTCCGGACATGACACCCACCTCACGTCCAACATCAACAAGGAGGATGGGAAGTACCGGAAGCGGACAAAGACTCAAAAGAGCAAGAAGAACAAGCGAACCAAGAAGAATAGATCCCATAAGAAATCTTAGAAGCATCGCAAACATTTTGACAGTTCTGATGAAGACACCTCGTCCTCTGATAGTTCTGATTCAGTCAATGTTCGGAAAGAAGCAAAGACACTTGGTACCGTTTGAACGAGTACGACCATCTCGAGAAGAAAGGCAGGAAGACCAAGGATTTTAAAGACGGTGGGCAAGCACTCATAAAAGGACACCCACAGAGCTCTTGCATTTATACATCAGTTTGACATTGTCTTTAACGTTTTTCAGAACATTCTAAAGTACAAAGAGCATCATCTTATCTAAAAGGGAATGCCCAGACATGGTGGTCCACACTACTGTTGCGCTAGGAAGCGCCTACAAAGTAATTCAAATTAAAACCAGTCTTCACTTTTGCGTGGCTTACAGAAGAATACGAAGAGGATGTCATCACAACCTGGAATCATCTGAGGATGGCCAAAGAAGACATTTACCTAAGGAGATATGACGATATTTCCAACAAAAGAAGTTTGACTCCATTCAAAGACTTATGGGCCTCGCCAAGCATGGAATTGGTATGCATGCTGACACACTAATGTACCCTTCAGATAGGCCAGTGTCAGCTCAAAAGGGGAAAACTTCATTTGATGGTAACAAGAAGAAGGGTCAGGTAAACAACAAAAGAAGAAACCAACCGGCCCAAAATTGTCAATAGAGCAATGTGCTGAGTACTACAAAGAGGGAAAGTGTGACGATTATGGAGAGCAGGGGCACATTCTTGAGAAGTTTCCTAACAAAGCGTCAGAGGATCAAGCAGAGGACAAAAACCAGAGAGTTCCAAAGCGTCTAAGGAGCGTGTAAAGAAAGGGAAGACTGGATTTGGATTTTCTGGGGATAAACCCAAAACAAACAGACGAGAGTATGGAGCTTTGCAGAGCGCATTGATCCGTTACAATTCCATGCTGCCATTTTAAGGTTGGTCCCATAGGTCTCGTGTAAGGTGCAGCGGAAGTGAATGTTGAACTTTGCTCAAGATGAGTGCTCCGAATTGTGCTCAAGGGTTCCTTTTACTTACGGAAGGGAGAGCCTTCCGTTTCTTTAGTGAGAGTGCAAATGATCACAAACAAAGTGGATAAACATTGTGAATGAAGGTGCTGAGACTGAGAGATAGAGAGAGAAGAATACGACACCAGAATGTTGTCAAACCCTCCTCCAAGGGCCCCACTCTCTATGGCGAGAGGTCTATGCTATTGATTGCACAAATCTCGTACAATGGTCTAAATGCAATGGACTTGCTGACGATGTTGATGACGACGACGACGACGACGAGATGGGCTGAAATTTGAAAACGCTAGGGGCTGAAATCTGCAAATCTTCTATTTGCTGAATTCTGACTCTATGTTGGTGACAACGATGTGATGACGATGTGCTGAAAACATAGATGCTGAAATCTGCGAATAGCGGGCTGAATCTACAAATGCTGGCTGATCTGACCGTGCGGCGAGGATCTGCTGCGGGAAGGTGAGATCTGCGAGGTTTGGGGGCTGCAGTGCGGAGTCCGACTACTGAAAACTGAAAAGGCTGATGTAAATGGATGTTCCATCGCCGGGAATCTACAAAACGCTAGGTGATCTGCAAGCTGCAAAAAGGCTAGGGAGTCTGATGCAATCTGCTAACGCCAGGCTGATCTACAATCTGCAAAACGGTGGGGCTGATCTGCAATTGTTGAAAACGCTAGGCTTCTTGATGGCTGAAAAAATGCTAAGTTGTTCTGCACGGGTCTTGCTGAGAAGGTGCACTGTCAGACATTGGGTCTCTGCTGTCTCTTTTGCCAGAAAGTGCTAGCGCTAGCTTTTCTTATACAGTCACTTGCAAGATTTGCCCTACCCAGTTTCCCAACAAAGTCACTTATTAATAATAAGTGAAAAATGGCTAAAATAGGGAAAATAAAATGCCCATGATGGATTCTAATGGTAATGCTGATGATCATGCTGTGTGCAACCAGAGGATATGCAACTACTCTAAGTGCCTAGGCCGTGGATGACTTTAAAACATCAAAAGGCAATTGATTGTAAATCTTTGTCTGACCATCTAACTGTGGATGAAAAGTCGATGAAAAATTCAACTCAGTGCCAAAATTTTCAAAGAGTGCGTGCCAAAAATTGGACGTGAACTTAACATCCTTATCTGAAACAATCGATTTTGGCAAACCACAGAGGGGTACCAATGCTTGATGAACAACTGTGCTACATCTTATGCAATGACCGTGGCCTAACAAGGAATCAATATGCAAAACTTGCTGAAACGATCAACAATTGTTAAACATTGAGTGTTCCTTGAATGCAAACTAGGTGGAAGGTTAGTCACAAAATCCATGGAAATATCTTGAAAAGGTCCATCGGAAATAGGCAGCGGAAGCAAGAGGCCTTGCCGCTTACCTCGAGGAGCTTTTACTTTTTGACAAATAGTGCATTGTGTGACATAACGAAACACATCTTTTCGCATTTCAGGCCAATAAAAGAATCTTTCTATTTTTTCGAGAGTGGTGTTCATTCCCCTACGCCCACCCGTGAGAGAGTCATGTGCATCGTGCAATATGGTTGTCGTGAGAGAGGGCAACACACATAGGCGGTGACAAAAATACAACAAACCATCACAAATGAGACAGTTGCTTGGCCCTTGGGAAGCAAGAGCATGCAACCATTGCTTACCAAACTCGAAATCCGCATACTGGTTCTTCATGCTGTCGAAAGGCAAACTGTGGATCGTGACTCAAGAGACAGGATCTATTCTTTGCGACTTAACGCATCTGCAATAGGGTTAGCTTTTCTAGGTGATACTCAATCAAACCTTCAAATTGCTCAAAAAATTGTGACCACCATGCTTGGCGATCACTCCAATGTGCACTAGGCATAGACTGGAGCCACTTGAGGGCTTCGTGATCCGCACGAACTGTGAACTCTCTACCATACAGAAAATGCTTCCAATGCTTAAGAGAGTGAATGACAGACAAAAGTTCTTTTACATAAACTGAATAGGTCTTTTCTGCACTATTGGCTTTCGACTAAGGAAAGCAACTGGACGACCATGCTACTAAAGCACAGCGCCTATGGCGACATTGCTCGTATTTGTCCATACCTCAAAGGGGCTATCCCAAGAGGCAAGGATAAGACACGGCGCTTTTGTCACCGCAACCTTGAGAGCTGCAAAAGCCTCAATGGTTGCTTCGGGTAAATCCACGCACTGTCGGCGAGTCTTTACCTCTTTCAAAACATTTGTCATGGGTGCGGCAATGTGTGAAAAATTCTCTATGTGCGAACTATATGCTTCACATGAACCAAGAAAAGAACGCACATCATATGTAGTTTTGGGTAAATCCCAATTACGTATCTATTCCACCTTCGCGGGGTCTAGCTTGATGCCTTCTGCAGAAACGTTATAACCCAGATAAGTAACTTTAGTGAGAAAAAACTCAGATTTCTTAGCTGCAATGTACAGCTGACACTCATCCAAACGGGTTAGTACCCTTTCTACATCCTTTTCATGTTGTTCCCACGCTGCAGAAAAAATGAGAATATCATTAAGAAAGATGAACACACATATACCAACCATATCGCCAAAACGGTCTACCATGAGACGGTTAAATGTACGCACGGCACCTGTCAATCCAAAAGGCATGACTACATACTCCCATTGCCCTCGCTCTGTTCGAAAAGGGATGGTATCCACTTTTGAGATCGACCTTACAGAAGACCTTTGCCCCATTGAGCTTATCAAATATACTCAATGCGAGGCATCATAAACTTGTTTTTGACGGTCATCTTGTTCAATGCCCTGTAATCAATACACAAACGAGATGAACCATCTTTCTGGCGGGCAAACAAAATAGGAGCAACAAAAGGACTTACACTAGGACGTATGAATCCTCTAGCCACCAACTCCGCGAGTTGCCGCTCTAACTCTTCTTCTTGTGTCTTGTTCAAACGGTAGGGAGCCTTACTGACAGGCTGTGCCCCCTCCGTAAGCTCGATGCGATGGTCCTCCGGCCGCTCGGGTGGGAGACGGGGTGGAAGATCATGCTGCAAAAAGAGATGCGTAAACTTTGTAAACAAAGTTGAATACCTGTCTGGAGCCTGAATGCTCTAGGTAACTGGAGAGGCATAGATGAATGCCGCTTGTGCTCCTCGTTGTAATTCACGCTTTGCTTGCACATGAGAAATGAGAGGCAAAGAATGCAGACCCTCCTCAGCACGAATGATTATGGGAGAGTCACTTTTGGCATGTAATATGAGAGTGTTGTCCTCCCAATCAATGAGAGGCTTATGCTCACGAAACCATCTAATGCCCAAAAGCATATCACATCCTGAGAGAGGAAACACGACAAATTTCCTACGGAAAGCAGCTTGTTGAACTGTAAATAACACATCAAGGCACTCTTGTGTGATGAGAGAGTCCGTACCGGGAGCGAAGCCAGACACCTCGAGAGGAGATTTCGGACTAACGTCTAGGCGGGCTCTCTCTACAAGAGAGTCACTAATCACATCATGCATACTGCTTGGATCAAACAATATGACAAAACGCTGACCCTCACATGACAATAACACTTCATGAGAGACTCATCAATGTGTGTGTCAGAGACATGAGAAGATTCAATTTGGTTCATTAAAAGTGCTTGTGGTTGCTATGGGTGCCTTAGGTTCTTTAGGTAGGGCTATCTTAGGACAAGCGGTTCTAATGTGACCCTTGAGGTGACATTGATAACAACGACCTTCCTTAGCATAAATGACTTGTTCTTCTGCCGTTATGTATCCTCCTATAATTCCTTTTGTGGCTTTTTCATCCGGGGTTAGCTTAGGTTTAACAGATGTTTAGCTTTACCCTTAGATTCATTTTGTGAGTTCTTTTCCGAAGGATTAGAGGAAGATTGACCATCTATCCCCATTGGGACAGCATCCAAAAATGCAATGTGGCCCAATTGTCGGGTACTTTCCTTTGGTGACTCCACCTTGGCTTTGTGCCTTTATTGAGTTCACTTCCTAGTATACACCAACTTGCTAAGTGCGACGGGGGGACCTACATGATCTTGAACTGAGCCTAGACATCCTCTTACTATACGAATTCCCAACTTCCCGTCTGCGGGTGAAACTACCGTTCACATTGGCCATACAATGCTCGACCATTTGCAACTTCAAAAAGAGGGCCTCAAAAATAAAACAAAAATCATTGGAAAGAAACCAACAATTAAGGTTAGCAGCTGCCACGTCCTCGTGACATAGTTAACAGCTGCCACGTCTTCGTGACATCGGGAGTTGTACTTTGATCAAGCATTGATATAAAAGAAATATGAAAAGGGGCGCCAGTGTTTGGGGCCAATACCTTTGGCCACGGAACTACGCCGGGCCATGTCAACACTCTCTCTCTCTCTCTCTCTCTCTCTCTCTCTCTCTCTCCAGTTAAGTTCAGTGATTATGAAGTTCTATTCGTGTGTTGCTATTGATTTCTCGCTTGGAGTGTCCAAGCCGGTTAAAAGAAGTCCAACCTATGACGAGGAACTGCTGCAAAGGGAGACGTCTGCACCAAAAGGGGGGTTCGCAAGAAAGGCTGTCCCTCTCTCGCCAAGCGACTCATGGCAAAAGCGCTGCCAAGAGATCTCCTAGCAGTCGAGGAAGGTCCGACCCCATGGGACGGCTGCGGGGTAGGAACGGGAGATGTGGAAGCAGGGGGGCTAGTGGGATATGGAGGAGTGGGGGGCGGAGAGCGGCGGAGGGAAATGGGAGAGGCGGGGGGGGGGGGGGGGGGGGGGGGGGAGGGACGGAGGAGAACTCGAGGAGAGGATGGGCTTTCGAAGGTGAGGCTAAGGTGGAGGGTGGAGCTGGGACCTCATCCTATTGAAGAGGGTCGAAATGGTAACCCACTTGTGTTGGCTTGGAGCTTGACGACCAAGGTTGTACCAATACGTACGTGTGTACGGTACGTCCGTACTGATCCGTACAGTACACGTATGGATCGTACAGTACGGTGGTTTTTTTAAATTTTTTTTAAAAGCCCTTTTAGGCTACTGGACTCTGGATATCGATTTGCGTGAGTTTTTCGCTGCCGAGCGTTACAAAAAGGCTTTTGCAGACTGTGCAGAAACAGGTACCCCCCCCCCCCCCTCTCTCTCTCTCTCTCTCTCTCTCTCTCTCTCTCTCTCTCTCTCTCGTCTCTCTCTGCGAGAGAATACACCAATCAAAGCATCCACTAAATCCTCGAGTCCTCTGAGCTCTCTGAGTCTCGACTCTCACCTGTGACCTTATTATTTGCATGTTTTCAGCAGGCTGTTTTCATCATGCCGAAACCTACGAACCCTTTGTGGAAAGAGCACACTAATATAATTGAAGTTGTGAATACTCCTGGGCAGGCTGGATTAGGTTGTCACAAGTGGTCATGCAAGTACTGTGGTTTCATGCTGTCGAGTACAATCACTCGAGTTGTGATGCATCTAACTGGCATCAATTGCACGAATAATTGTGGCAAGTGCAAGATGGTACCTCCAGGTGTGCGGGAAGCATTGATTGCTAAGAAATTCCCTGCATTTGCAACAACAAACAAAGGAAAAGTGGCACAACAAACACAAGACCGTTTGCAAGATGCTCTTCTTGGACAGCTTGGTGACTCTTCTACACAGGTGGAGGAGCTCAGGGTCTCAGCAAATTGCAAACAGGAAGAGGGCTCGTATCATGCAGGAAGAGGAGGTTGGTGATGTGCATGTGCGTAGGCAGACCACCTTGCCTTCACGTGTGCATTCTGTGTCTTGGATAAAAGAGCGTCAGAAAGTGGCTGAGATGGAGATTGCTCGCACTCTCATTGAGTGCAACATCAGTTTCAATGTCTTGAAGACTGAACAATGGAAGAGGATGGTGAGGTCCATTGCTAGGTAGGTGTTGGTGCCACAGATACATGGTATGGCCTCGATTACAAAAAGATGCGCACCACAGCACTGGAGGAGCAGAAGGTTTTGATAGATAAGGCGCTGGTGCCTGTTAAGGCTGGATGACAGCAATTTGGATGCACCATCATCTCTGATGGATGGAGTGATGTACGCAGGCGATACATCATTAACATACTTGTGTCTTCTTGTCTTGGTACATATTTCTTGCGTACTGTGGATGCAGGAAAGGCAGGAGATAAGATCACAGGTGAATTCATTTTTGAGCATATTTCAAGGGCCATCAATGACGTTGGTAAAGAGAATGTGGTTCAAGTTGTCACAGATAATGCAGCCAATTGCAAAGCTGTGGGAGAAATGGTAACGGCACAGTTTCCTCACAATTTTGGACTCCATGTGCAGCCCATTGTTTAGATTTGTTGGTTGAGGACATAGGCAAACTGCCTTGGGTGCAGCCAACAATTTCAGAGGCTACTAGATTGACCACATTCTTCCGAAAGAAGCATCAGGCCTTAGCCATCTTTCGTAGCCATAGTACCCTTGATATGGTGCGGCCCTCCAAGACCAGGTTTGCATATATGTATTTGGTGTTGCAAAGACTCTCCAAGGTGAGGGATCCACTGTTGCAAACAGTTGTGGACCCAAAGTGGAGAAACATGGCTCGTGCAAACAGTGAGAACACCAAAGCCATTCAGAGGCGTGTGTTGGATGAGTCTTTTTGGACAGAGGTCCATACCTTGATAGTGGCTTTGCAGCCAATGTATGTCTTGCTACGAGTCACGGACATGGAGGGCTCGACATTAGGCCTTGTCTACCATCTCTTCATGCAGATGAAGAGCCACATCATGGCATGCCAAGCCTTGACTCAGGAGCGGTGAGTGTCAGATTTTTGCATGCCATTCTTTTTACATCTAGGCCATGTATTCATTGCTAAATTGAGTGTGATCATTGCTGATTTTCTTGCAGGCGAGATGATATCCTATTCTTTATAGAGAGTAGGTGGAAGTTTATGAGCCGTCCTATTCATGGGATGGCTGCTTTACTCCATCCTTTTTACAAGACCCCAGAGTTGTTTCATGAGAGTGATCTCCTCACACTAAAGGACGAGTACATTAATGATTCGTTTGAGGAGCACGAGCAGCTGGCAATAGATGCAGAGATGTGCAAGTACATGAACAACTTGGGGCCATCGTTTTCACGTCAGGTAGCATTGCGTCCAGAGGCAACCAGTTGTCCTCTCACTTGGTGGCAGAGTTATGGTCGCCAAGGTCTTCCATGCCTGACTACTATGGCTCTACATTTGCTCTCGCAGGTATCTTTTAAATCTCACTTCATTTCTCTATCTTGGGTCTTGCATAATGCGTTTAAATCCTGCCAACGACACCGGCAAATGATTTAATGCAGGATTGCTTAGCGGGTGCTTGTGAGCGCAACTGGAGCGCTTACTCTTTGATCCATAACAAGATCCGGAATCGCCTTAGCACTTCTCAGTCGGAGAAGCTAGTGTATTGCAGGGCCAACATGAGGCTTGTGCGCTCTTACCACGCTTTGGGGACACCCAAGCAGGTAGTATGACGATGTAGTATGACATCCTATGTATATGTTTCTTATTTACACTATTGTTAACAAAATGTACATTGTACAACAGGTTGATCCCTCACTTATCAAGCTGGCAGTTGATCCTACTGTGGAGGAGGCGGACCAGCATATCAGAGATGAGCAAGAGGAGATAGTACGCATGCTTCATAGAGAGCTAGAGGATGTCGATCGGCGTGTGACAAGGTCTTGTGCACGTGCTTACAACATTCCATTACGCCTCCAGGATACAGGTGAGGGGAGTGCACGACGGAAGAGCATTCGCAAAGGCAAGCTACCCATACGTACTCCTCGGCGGCGTGCGAATGAGGCAGTCCGTCTCATTCACACTCCAGAGGGAGAGGAGGATAGTGATCCAGACCCAGTTGGTGCAGACGAGGCCACTTATGCTATGGTGATAGAGCCAGAGTTTGATGACGAGGGCAATGTCGTGGCAGATGGCGACATGCTCTTTTCAACATCATCTTCTTCTTCTTCTTCTGACGATGAGTTTCACTAGGCACTAGTGCCTGGTTACTAGTCTAGAGTCTTAGACATTTTCACATATTTCAGCAGGATGTTGTTTTTTATGTACGCTCTATCAGGAGCCATTTTGGCTTGACATTTGTCATTATTTTGGTTCCATCCTTATTAGCAGTTTGTGCCATGTGGGCTACTTGAGTCTTGAAGCAATGTTTGTACAGTTCTGAGTTTGTTGTCAGCAACTTACCTTTTGTTCAATTGCTTCATGCTTGAAGGTTTGTCATTGTTCTGAGTTCTCTTGTCAGCAGGTAGAAATGTTTTTACGTTGTTCAATGTATATTGTTTCTTGAAGGTTTGTACTTGTTTTGAAGTTAAGTGAATCTCTAGTGGATAATGTGTGTAGTAATGTGTCCCCAAGTACTTTGCATGATATAGATTGGTTAACCCTCTAACGAGGAAAATAACATTTTCTTAAATTTCCTCTCATTTATTGTTTTTTTACAAAGGTACGTATTTTTACGTACCTAAAAAATTTATCCATACGGCACGACGTACAGTACGTATAGTCATGACCTGTATAGTACGTATGGTACAACCTTGTCAATGACGACCACCCGGAGGGCCAGGCTGACGTCGTGGCCCCCGCGAACCTGCTTCTAGCCCTCCTGTGCCTGAGCCCCAGGCTCGGAGGGTGAGTTTGCCTGAGTAGCCTGTGACTCTATTTGCTACTGTTGGCTAGCCCTAGGAGGCTGGGACTGAGCCAGAGGTGAAGGTCGGGGCCTCCTCCGTGGATAGGCCTTCGCAAGATGGCCCATCTGTCGACAAATGAAGCACTCATTCGGAAGGCCCGAATCCTCCACGTTGTGGTGGAGCCAACCACCACTCACCCGAGGTAGTAGAATGACCTACCCGAACGAAAACACGTACTGTGGGAATGCTAGCTGCCTTGGCGGCTACAGAGGCTGCCGTGCAAGGTGTCTCAAGGACGGTCCCAATTTCTGAGCCTATCCTAGACAAGAGCGGAAGGTACTCCCTCCTCAGGCCGGGAAGCAGACTGAGATGGGAAGGTTTGCCTCCTCGACAAGAACGTCGGTAGTTGGGTCGAAACCGTGGCGCCATTGTCGAAAGTGAGCTCGTGCTGCACGGATCGTCAGGGGGCTCATCGCAATGACCTTGGACGTCATTTCAGTGTCTCAAACTCTATTTGATAGTAGCCACGTCTGAGGGGGCAGCGTATGCAAGGGAGGAAATGGTGAGCGGGTTACGCAGGGTGGGAGGAGTGGGCTGGGGCGGGAGAGCAGGACGCGAGGGGAAGGAACGGGCTGGGGCGGGAAACCTGGTCGCGAGGGGGACAGCACCCACGGGGTGGGAAAGGGGGGAGGGGGGGGGGTGCTGGCGATGGCGGGCGAGCAGTAGCAACGAGCAGCATGTATCAAGTCTTAATAGGCCATTTGCTCTTGTATCTCTTCCTTCTCGTTCTTCCATTCGTCTTGGGCATTCTTCCATTCCTCGAGCTTCTTCCATCTCTTCTCTTCTTTAGCTTCTTTCTCCTTTGTCCATTCTTCCCTCTCCTTGTTCAAGGCTTCCACTTTTTTCTCGAGCTTGGAGAGGCGGTTGATGATGGTGTTGATGGCGGAATCCATCATTCTTTTGTTGTCCTTGACGGTGGTGTGTAGCTTGTCTTCCATCTTGGCCACCTCTTCTTTGGTGACGCCTTTTGGCATGTTGAGTTGACACGACCAATGTGGCCTTCAAAAAGTGTGTGTGGGTGTCATGGTGATGGGGTGTATGTGTGAGGGAGTGTGGGTATGGATGTGTCTCTGTGTGTTTTTTTTTTGGGGGGGGGGTTTGGCGGCAACAACAGCAGGCAGCGGGCATGGCAGCCAGCAGCGCGTGGGGCAGCAAGCAGCGAGCAAGGCAGCGCGCGCGCGCGCGCACGCGCACACACACACACACACACACACACACACACACACACACACACACACACACACACAGAGAGAGAGAGAGAGAGAGAGAGAGAGAGAGAGAGAGAGAGAGAGAGAGAGAGAGAGAGAGAGAGAGAGAGAGAGAGAGAGAGAGAGAGAAGAAGAAGAAGAAGAAGAAGAAGAAGAAGAAGAGAAGAAATGTAATATTAACATCTTCAAATGGCCAAAAAGACCTATGAGACCAAAAGGTAACGTGTGGTGAAGCTAATACCAGGTCTGGGTACCAAAAGTATAAAGAACTGAAAAGAAAATAGTGGGTAGGGGTGGGGTGAAAGCTGATACAAATGGAATACAAAGGGTGAGCTAATACAATGGAGCTCTCTGACAGTAGAGGCATCATATACATATACATCAGTATCCAAAAGGCTACAGAGGTTTTATGTCCTCCAAGGTAAGCACTCTGTCGGGACGGATCCTATGTCACGCCAGTATGGTATGGATCCTTTGTCGCAATTTGCGTCGATGTCGAGAGGACCCCCTCATTCGTGGGTGACGGGACCGCTCCAACTCTATCGCCCGATCAAGCAGTATGCCTCTCATGCCTCTGGTGCGGCTAGGCTGTGGGGGCTGCTCGAACTCCTTTGTCTGTGACTGAAAGAAATCTGTAATCTGCCGCTGTCGTTGGATCTCTCATGTGCCCCTCTTCAAGAGGTCCTCTCTATGTCTGCAAATCTCCAGTAAGTATAATCCGAGGCATCTCTGATCCTGGTATCTCATGACTCTAAAAAGTGGTCCAAAACCCTCTCTGAATAGACAGTGAAAGCGGCCTTGTATCTCATAGAATACTGGTCAATGACATATGTAATGTAGCTCTATCTCGGGCTCTATGTGGCAGACCTGACAAATCTTGGACTTAGAGGGTACTTGTTGCTAAATTGGTAGGAAAATAATTCTAAATGAATTATTGGATTTATAAGTGAGAGGGTTTTCTCGCTTGGAACACCAAGAAAAATAATTCTAAATGAATTATTGGAATTTTAAGTGAGAGGGCTTTTTTCACTAGAGACATCTGAGTACAGAGTATTCCTAGTGCGTCATTCAAAGTAATGACGGGAGCACTGAGAATGGGAATATCTGTAAGGCCGCCAGGAACAGGTACTTTTGATGCGCCACATCGGATGGGTGACAGGGAGCATCGGGAAGAAGTATTCGACCATCTGGGAACGGACATCTTTGATGCGTCATAGGATGGGTGACATAGAGCATCGCGAAGGAGATTGTACCGTAAGGTTGGTAGGAAAGGACTAGGTGATGGGTATTCCTGATGCGTCACAAGGTGGGTGACGGGTGCATCGGAAAGGGAATATCCATAGTCGAGAGGAAATTCCGAACTGTGTTAGAAGTGTGCACAAGGAAAAGCAAGCACTTGAAGGAAGATGGGTTCAGAGGAAACTTTGAGGAAAAACAGATGCTTTCTGAGAAAGCAGGATTGCTTTTCGGGAAAGCGGATGCTTTCCCACAGGAAGTCTATGTCTGCATTGCAACTGTGCATGTGATTGCATCCAGGGACGCTTGGGAAGTGTTGTGAAAGCATTGTTTTTAACTTATAAGGTTTTATTGAGTTTTTGGACAGATTCGGACCATTTTTAAAGGTGACCGGCCACCCACTTAATAAGTGGGCAGCCTATGATTAAATAAAAACCAGCCAACGATTTCTCTCTCTTTTTCTCGTAGAACAACGAAAAAAGAAAAAAGAAAAAAAGAAAAACAGACGCGATCTGTACGCTAGCAGCCAATGCTCTGCTATCTTTGCCGTGGCCAAGGAGCTATAAAAGCATAACAAGCCCTCTCCCAGAGGGAAGACCAGTTTTCGCAAGGAGAAGATGCTGCTGCAGATTTTAGCCGCAAAGAAGATGTTGCCGGTGATGCCCATGACTGCCCCAAGTGTACCAGATGTCACCAAGACTCAGTGCGCGAGTTCCCTCGCGAAGAAGTTCCTACGGAGCGTGTTTCCATCGCGACAAGCTGTTGTTTTTCTCTGTTTTCAGTCCATAAACGTCGTAGACGGGGCTGATTTACGAGAAGGAACCCGAGAACACACCTCTTTTGTGTGAAGGATTGGAAGAGAGGATTTTCTATGTAGAGATCTCTTTCGGGGAATGGCTTTTCGAGAACCGAGTTGCATTTCGAGCGTCGAGACTATGAAGGTGACGAATTTCATGTTGTGATCTCTAAGTATTTGTCTGCAGGTGTATTTCCTCTTAGTGAGGGAGTAGGAGCAGAGGAAGGCATGAGCCTCTGCAGGAGAAAGCGCTCTGAGGAATTAGAGCCAGATCAGCCCAAGGGTTTTGTACTCGAGTTTGGGAAGTAGATTCACGAATCGAAGAGAGGTAGTTTCTCAAGTTGTGATTTGGAAGTTGAGATTTCCAAGCACGGACTTCGTGTCTGAGAAAGTGGAGTTATTCTGCGGGAAGAGGAATCTGGGAACAGCGTCGGAAAAGAGTTGTAGGGATGCCATGTCCTCAGTCTGGAAGGTGAGATTCATAGGTGAGAACCTTGGTTCTGGAGGATTTGGAATAAGGAACAGAAGTTCCTTGGAATAGGGTTTTGCCCTAGGAATAGGAAGCCGAGGCTTCCAGGAACCATCAAGTCTTATTCTAGAATGGACGTGGTAATACGTCCGGCTCAAGTACTTGTATAGAATTCTCCTCAGTAATAAAGATACTATTACGGGGGGGGACCAGCCCATCTTCTGGTCCCCAGTACTATGTCGATCTTCTCACACACTCTCTCTCTCTCTCTCTCTCTCTCTCTCTCTCTCTCTCTATATATATATATATATATATATATATATATATATATATATATATCCTCTGGCTTCAATATTAAGTGATCAATTCTATTTATCCGAGTATATTCTATATTGCTATGCGCTTCCGTTTGTGACAGTACTCCTCTAAATCTGTCTATCTCGATCTCTAGCTGATGTGAGGATGTGCATATTTGACCAATAGCACATCGTATCCCGTGGGATAGATGAGTATGCATGTATCCTAGTCTGACATCCTTCGTAAGCTGGAGAAGATGCTCTCTATAGAAAGCCACCTTCGTACCCAACTCATGTGTAGGCTGTATCCATGCCCTCTTCATATCCAACTGAATCAAGAACTGTTTGATGAGCCTGATAATCTGTGCCTTAGTGAGGGAGATGGAGGGAGCATCCAGAGAGTACTGAAATGGGGGTAGCCGATCCATACTAAAGCCATGTAATTGAAACCAAGATGCCATCTCTGCATACTAACATGATCTATCTCCCTACAATGCGAGTTGTCGGAAAGACTCTACAGCTAATCGAGCATATCTGTCTCTAGGGAGAGCCCAAGTGCTATGCATAAATGAAACTGATCGAGTGAGTTCTTCCACTACCAATAGAGGAGCAGCGAGCTCCGCCCTAACAATGTCATGTGGTATTGAGGCCTTGGCCATAATCATCCGAGAAATCATAGACACCAAGGGCCTCTCCATACATCTCCATCCATCAGTACTGCTAGCTTTGCTATGATGATCAACTGAGGTGCCCCATATCTCCACACTGTATAGCATGGCCGGACTGACCAAAGTGTCAAAGAGCCAAAGCTTTGTCCGAGGTTCCTGGAACCGAACTTGTGAACATATCCTCTCAAGTCTCCCCAGTGCTGCATAGGCTTTGGTCAATCTCGTATTTGCTACACGCCTCAGGGAAAATACTGGACCACTGAAAACTGCCCCAAGGTAGGTATATTTATCTGCATACTCGACAGTCTTTCGACCATATGTAAAAGTGGGGGCAGAACTCCTTACCCACTGCATCGTAGTGTTCAACACCATTACCTTGGTCTTACCAAGGTTCATAGACAATCCACTGTCTTGTGCAAATACATGCAATGCATCCAAATGACGTTGCATCCCCTTTGGAGAATCTGAGATCAACACAATATCATGAGCATATAATAGCAACGAAATCCACGTCCTTGCAAGCTGAGCACCTCTATTACCCTCTATCTGTACATAATCTGAAAACTCATCTACATATATCCCAAAGAGAGTCGGAGATAGGGGACATCCCTCCTTCAACCCAATGGTGGAATGAACCATGTCGGACATGCCCTAAGTAGTGCGTACCCGCGCTACCACTGTCCTGTATAAAGCTAAGATCTCCCAAATCAGTTTTGTGGGCACCCCCATGTCCTGCAATCTGTGTGTGAGTCTGGCTCATGGCACTTTATCAAAGGCTTTGCAGAAATCCACAAAGCTACAATAAATCCTCCTGCTGTGGTGTCTACCGTCCTCAATAATCGCTTTGAGTGTCAAAATCTGGTCAAGAGTTGAGAAACCTCTCCTGAACTGTGCCTGTCCTGCTGCCCGTACGCCCTCTCTCTCTGCCCATCCACTCAACTCGTGCTCAAGAATTGATGCATATAGCCTAGCCAGAGCATGAGCAACCATGTTAGTGTGGCAATTCCCTGGAAGCATAGGATTTGCCGACTTGAAGATAGGCACAATCGTGGACATACTCCAAGTCTCAGGAAAACCCTTATACATGGCTCTATTTAACATCATAGCAAGAGGCTCTGCAAGCATATCTTTGGCATGGATGAAGTGCTTTGCTAGTAGACCATCATGATCTTGTGCTCTTCCTGTCTTTATCCTGTCAATGGTTTTCCTTACCCTCTCAGCAGTAAAGAAAGTACAAGGGTCAGACAAAGGTCATTGCCCTGATGTTGTATAGAGAAATGTAGCATATTCCCCCCATGTCTCTGTGGAAGTGATGGCAGGCGGTGGAGAGTGCTCATGGAAAAGCCTCCATGCCTCACTAGAGTCCTGACTCATAAACAACTGATACAGATCATGCTCTAACTGAGGTAGGTAAGCCCTCTTCTTTTGTTGCACTAAGCGGTGAAAGATAATCCTTGACTGTCTATGTGTAGTAGTACCCATGAGCACCTCTCTCTGTAATCCGATCCTCGTCTCTCTACACTCATCATACCAACTGTTTTGAGGCATGCTCCCAGATTGTCTACGTGTAGGCTGGCTGTGGGGATATGCCTCTGATGCTGCATCGTGGAGCGTCTCTTTTAGAATCTGGGTGAGCTCATCTAGTGGCCGTCCTGGCTCCGAGTGCATAGGTGCCTGTATATCTCATCAGTGTACATGGGATTCGTCTCGCTCGTGAAGGTATACCGAGTGTGTGTAGAGACCTCTTCCAATGGAGCTGTGTTGAACTGGAACGATAGAGTGAAAGACAAGATAGCATGATTGAATGCTACCCCCACCGACCTAGTTCCCATTATGAAATCCTGAAAGGAAGGAATGAGTCCTGGCAGAGCCATAACATGATCCACTATACTAGCGCCATGGCGATGTGGAAAGCATGTAAAACCACCTGCTGCAGGGAATCTTTGTAGGCCATTCAAAATGGCCAATCCATGTGCAGTCCCCATATCAATCAAGTATCTGCCATACTCAATGTGCTCCTCATCCTGTGATAATCTAGATAGGCCCATTTCTGTAATATCAAGCTTGCGCATCAACTCCTCTGAGGTATCATAGAATACCGTCTGGTGATAGGCAGTCCTAGCATTGAAATCCCCCAAGATAATAATGTCACCATCCCTGAAAAACTCCCATATATCATCATCCAAAATAGAGAAGGGGGACTATTCTCTAGGTGATGCATATGCTGACGTACTAGGAGGGAAATAGCAAATAACGATGTAGATGTATTTGCTGTCTTTGCCTTCAGTCTCACCCACATGTACCTAGCATGCTCATCCCTCCGAGCTATATGTATCAAAGGTTGTAGCTCCTCCTTGAATAAGACTGCCACTCCTCTTGAACCTCGTCCTCTGTGCTCTGATCAAGTCTCCTGTCTGCAAGTTGTCTCCCATCTGTATCTGCTCACATGTGGCATGGACTGCCCTGGGGCCTGATGCGTCTCAGAGTAAAAAATGATTTCTCTCCGTGTGAAACTATCCTCAAAGGCCCCTACATCACGGCGCAAAGATCTATTACAATTCCATGTAGCCACTTTGAGTGCGGTCCCACAGGTCTCGCGCAGTCATGTGGGGCGCCTCCCCAGAATAACCACTTGTCCATCCCTGTAGAAGACCATTTTTCCCTTCTCTCGAGCTGTCATTATCTCGGGCATAACTTCTATCATATGAGCAAGTTGTGAAAGTGTGAGGTCATCTCCAAGGAATATGCCCGTTTTTTTTAGTGTAGGACGCTTCTTCAAGAAGTCCTTCTTCGCTTCCATGGATGGGAAATGCATGTTTAGAGCTCTCTCCTTGAAGTCTACCCATTTCCTTGTGTCTTCTTCCCTACCCTCCATGCCTTTGTACCTTTGTATGAGTAGTCTCACTACCATCATGCAGAGAAGTTCTTTGACTTCCCCTTTCACATCATCTCGGTCTTTTAGACCGGTTACTCGTACATGCAGAGCTCTAGTCTTCCTTGGCTGCTCTTCTTCTAAAGTCATGTTGATGATTGTAGGAGTGGGGATAGATGTGGTTTCTTTCCCTTTCCCTTTCTTAGCGACTTCTATCCATTTCTCGGCCTCATCTGCTTTCTTCTGTCTCTTCGTGATCACATCCACCCATGAAGACGTTGGAGAGAGGTAATGGGGGAAACACCCGACACACAAAAAAACTGCCTCTATAGTCTAGGGCATACACAACACCCCAATCCACTAGAGTTGACCTTCGAAACTCTCGACACACGCTAGCAGGCCACCGCCCTCACACACACCGATGCACAAACGCGCTCACTACAACTACCCACGCATCTCACTGCTCGCTTCAAGCCACACACTGCTGTCGCACACGACATCACTCTCTCACTTCCATTCTGCACACAAAAAAGAGGCCCGAGGGGGGCACACGTCCGCACCGACGCCGCACACACAAGCAGAAGAAGTAGAGAAGGGGGCAAGGGGGAAACGACGCGAGAGAAACACCATGGAAGTTTCGCCACTGCTCAAAACACCATATACAAATCATTTACATCAAACGGCGCACCAACAGGGTCGTCGGAAAGAAAACGCACACTTGGGGCTTTGTAGGCACACACCTCTGCACAAAAAGGCCCTTAAAAAAAAACACCCATTCACCTTGGCTCTTGCAAACAGTAGGCAAAGAATCCCTAAAAATGACTTAAAAATGACTTTTATAGGGGGTATGCTCTCATTTTTGGTATCTCGGCTTTGATTGGTCCATTTTACACTTCAATTTAGCAACTTTTGGGAAGGGGGTGCACCGCCTTGCTTGATCTGCTCTCTCCTCTTTGCACTTGAACTTGAGGGGGGTGCACTAGCGATGTCGCTAGTGCCCCTTGGCATTTTTTCAAATTTTTATTGATTTTTTTCTCTTCCTTCCCCCTTATTCCTCTTCCACCTTGGAGATTTCCCTTTGACCACCTTAGGGGACTCCCCTTGAGCTCACTCTATTCCGCTTGAACTGAATTTTTTGGAGCCCCTTGGGATTTACCCGCTTGATTGGCCCTTTGACTTGCCTCCAACTGCTCTTTGACCCCCGCAACACCCACCCCTTCACATTTCTCTCTCTCTCTCTCTCTCTCTCTCTCTCTCTCTCTCTCATGTTGTGGGACCCATTCCCTCTCTCTAGTCCATGTCCAGGAGGCACTAGCGAGGTCGCTAGTGCCCCTTGGGCTCCTTTCCAAAAGCCCCTAAGGGCACGGGAATGGGCCGCCTACCGGGTCTACCACGTCATCACACCGCGCCGCCCGCTCAGAGCTGCCCCGCTCAGAGCCACCTATCGCCAGCCACCACCTCCTTCCCTGGCCAAAACAACGCCAAAGTCCGCCCAGAGGCGCACGCGCAGCGCCGCCAGACGCCCACGTCCACGCCATGTCCACGAGCTCCCTCTTCCTTGTACACGCCTCCAATGGGCCATGACCCTAGACTTATACACCGCCTTCTGGGCTCCGAGATGCGCATATGGGATTTCTCTCAGTGCCACGTGGTAGCCTGTATGAAACTTCCTCCAAAAGTCTCCAGAGTTTACCAAAATTCTCCAACTTAATAAAAAAAAGCCTTTTTTTGTTCGCACTGGATGCCCTACCATTCACTGCCCACAAATCCAACCCAAACTTTGTAAAACCACCAAGAAAATCTGCATTGTCGATTTCAATTCTCCCTCATCTTGCCGCATTCCAAGATCTTCAAGGCCGCGAATCAAGGTCACGAACGTGGGAAAAAACATCCGAGAGTGCTCTGTCGGCAACCACCGCCAAACTTCTTACCACGATATCTTCGTCATTGTAGCTCCGATTGTTGAGTTGTCAATTACTGTTGACTTCAATTGATGCATATGACCCTCCAAAACCCTGTCGAGCCCCAAAAGATGCCAGATGGCACCTATCTCAATGTAGTCAGGTGGGCACAAACCTGGCCCCCGACAAATCTTTTGATGGCCATAACTTGCAATCCAAAGCTTCGATTCGCAATCCGAAAAGACGTGCATGTTCCACAATTCGAGCACTCCAATCCTATTCGTTGACATCAGCTCTGGCCACCTGGCCCCAACTGCCTTGTCCGTCGGGGATATGCAAACCTTCTATCTTTAAACTGCAATATCTTGCACACCTGGGCTCCGTTTGACAAGCCGTCTGGACCGGCTTGCACAACATCTCGAACTTCACATTCTAGGGCAAAAACATAGCACTTTATACACTGTTACTTGCTATCCCAACTGGCCGATCTTGGACCCTTTTTGGCCTAAAAAGCTGCACGAGGCATCCACCTCCACTAGCACCTGCTTACATTCTAACATCGTCTAGCTCTTCATCATCAACTGGCCCTTCAAGGTCGATTAGCACTACCTGCTTATCAACTTCAATCAACTGCTCTTCAAGCACCTGCTCTATCGCTGCATTATGCTCCGCAACCATAGGCAAGGCTGCTCCATCCCTTTTGGCAAAACCCTGTACCTGTTGCACCACCAAAGCACATTCCACCGCCACTTTCATGTTTCATCAACAGGGCCATTAGCATGGCGCCACACATCACCTTTACCTGCATATCATCACCTGTAGGCCTGAAGTGCTCCACTTGGTCTTTATCAAGCATCTCGGCTTGCACTTCACACTGCTCATCGCATACATTCACTGCCTCTCCACTCACATGTAAGAGGTCATACTCATCACACCTGGATTGAGACGACTCGGTCTCCCAATTTGTGTTTGCATCCATAGAGCTGCTATCACTCTACTCAACCTCTTCCTCTGTTTCAAGCTTGGGAATCTCCTCTAGCTTTACAGCTTCGATCTTGTTTGCAAACTGCACTCTTTGGCCTTTATCACACTTATAACTGGAGCCGCTCTAGGCGGCATCCTCGGCATAGAGACCACCCTATCTCTCTGTAGCCAAAGAACCCTTGGTTCTTCTCGCACAGGCACCACCCTTTGCACCACCTGCGGCTTGACTGCCACTGCATCACACTGCCTTGCCACCACTGCACTTGGCAAACCTTGTCTAGCTTGGCGCTTCTTCATCATGTTTTTGGTCCTCCCTTTTGCTACAGCTACCGCTTCTTCATATGACACCGGGCCATCTATCTTGACCTTATCGCACACTTCCTCATGTAGGCAATCCATGAATTTACTCAACTTTAAAAAACCAACATTCTCTGCAGCAATTACCTTGATTAGCTTCCCCCAAAGGACTTCGAACTCCCATATGAATGCTTGAAAACCCCCAACCTCTACTTCAATCTGTCAACCTTTCTCTTCACCTCGTCCAGCTGCACATCCGCTACATATCTGCTTCAAAAAGCCACCTCTAGGGCTTCACAATCCGCCTTTTCTTCTTCACGCAGGCCATCGAACCATAGCCTTGCTTTACCACGAACCAAGAGCGGAAACACTTACACTGCACCTTCTTCTCTCGATAAATTGCTCTCCTACAAAAACAACCCATAGTCTTGGAGCCAGGTTTCCGGATCTTCGACCCCAGTGAAAATGAGAAAACCGGACTATTCCATCTCTTTTCTAGTAGCACCTGCTCTTCAAAGGTCGCACCTTTGGCATCACCAAAATCACCACTTTAACTTTAACTAGGAGCATTAGACGCCTTCTCAGTGGGGGCACCAGAAGATAAATAGAGGAATGGGGGAACACACCCGACACACAAAAAAACTGCCTCTCTATAGCCCAGGGCATACACAGCACCCCAATCCACTAGAGTTCACCTACGAAACTCTCGACACACGCTAGTAGGCCACTGCCCGCACACACACTGACGCACAAACGCGCTCACCACAGCTACCCACGCATCTCACCGCTTGCTTCAAGCCACATACTGCTACCGCACAGGAAACCACTCTCTCACTTCCATTCTGCACACAAAGAAGGGGCCAAGGGGGCACACACATCCGCACCGGCGCTGCACACACAAGCAGAAGAAGTAGAGAAGGGGCAAGGGGAAAACGACGCGAGAGAAACACTATGGAAGATTCGCCACTGCTCAAAACACCATATACAAATCATTTACATCAAACGGCGCACCCACAGGGTCTCCGAACAAGAAAACGCACACTCTGGGCTTTGCAAGCACACACCTCTACACAAAAAGGCCCTTAGAAAAAAACACCCATTCACCTCCCCTGCAAACGGCAGACAAAGAACCCCTAAAAATGACTAAAAAATGACTTTTATAGGGGGTATGCTCTCCTTTTTGGTATCTCGATTGTGATTGGTCCATTTTGCACTTCAGTTCAACAACTTTTGGGAAGGTGTCACAAATTGGTGACGTGGCAGGCCCCCGTACACACACACACACACACCCTGTTGCTGACCCCGTGAAATGCGCCGACAAGCTGACGTGGCGACGTGTACGGATGTCGGCAATCTCTGCTGATTGTTGATGTGGTAGAATTTCCGCAAAACGCGTTGGTCTATTGACGTGGCAGTATGTACGGATCTCCGCAATTGGTGCTCGCTGCTATTGGCTGGCTGAATTAGCGTTGGCAAGCTTTTGGGACAATTGTTTAACTTTTGGGGCTCTGCTTTTGGGCATCTCTTGTAAGAATAAATAAGCATCAAGGCTCACTTCTCTAGGCATCTGGACTCAGAGATTGAGAGTGAGCACCGGCGGGCTCTTGTACTTTGCACATAGATTAATATAAAAAGAAATACCGAAAGGGGCACTGTAACAGACTTGGACACTCCAAGTGTCACCAGCGTGTGACTACTATCTATCCTTTTTGTTGATTTCTTTCTTATTATCTATTTACTTTCACTTTTTGGAAACACCCCTCGGGTAATCTAACTGCCCTGCATTGCATAGCTAGTGTGGAACTGTCCAGAGGGAGTCCAGGCCTGAGGGCAAGAGAGCACTAGAGTTGGTTGGACAAGCACTATGGTTAGCCAAGTGGTGTCATTGACTAGCCAAAGTGGAATCCTTTGCTACAGAGGCTACATTTCAGTTCTGGATGTGGCCACATTGTACAAAGAGGGTCGGATGACCTAGAAAGATACAATGGCAGCATCTCCTAAAATTTAGGGAACTGCTATTTTGGGACCTGAAAATGTGTTGGCGTCATTACCTCCGGAATGACAAAGGGAACATTTTCTTACTCTGCAGTGAAGTCAACTGGGCAACCGGTTGGGAGATTTTTAGGCGGCAACCCCGAAACCGGAAAATGCTTGTAAATGTGCCAAGTGGCACAATTCTGTGCACTTTCCTCATGCAGAAAATTGGGCGCTGATTTTTAATCTGGGAGAGGCTGATTTTCAGAATTTATCACAGGTTAAGAGCTATGGAGTGCTTGCTTTCCCTCTTATGCACAGTGCGGTGCCAGGAGTGATGCCCTGCACGCTACGCACTGCCCTCTCTCTCCCCTTTGGCAGTATGTTATGCCCCACTAGTGGGCTCTTCATTTGACCAATGTACAGTTGTGTGGGTTCATGCGCGATTGCCGAGGCAAGAGCCTCTTGCACAGGTAGTGAATTAGCTAGCGGCTAATCCCCCTGCAGGTACAGGTGAATTCGGAGAGGTTTCACGCCAGAAATCTCGTCCGATTCAAAGGGCAAGTAGCCCTACAGGTGCGGGAGCTCGAGGACTTGCTAAGGATGCGACCGGCACGCGAAACGGAGCCCGAAACAGTAAATTACAGCCTGCTGTGTATTTTTGCCGGTTTAGGGTTTTGGCCCTAAACGGACCCTAATACCCCTAGGAGGTTCGGGGACGCAAGGAGACCGCTGTACACGCGATCTGGCGCATTTTCAGGGCTGAAAACAGAGAATTCAGCGTGCTGCAGATTCTTGCCAGGTTTTGCAAAGTGCCCGTATGCGTCGGGAAAGTCAGTCAATGCGTGGGAATACTGACTGTGAAGTGTCCTAGTACAGTTATGTTGCCGAAATCGGGCTGGAACAGTGGAAATTCAGCCGAGTTTGTGCGGGGCAGCTTGTAGGGAACCACAACGTTTATTCCCACTTTTGAACAATAAAGAAATACCGAAAGGGGCGCCTAAGTTAGGGGCCAATCTGGTGTCGGTCTACTCATACAGGTGCAATCTAGCAGCCTGTATCCCTCTCCCCTTTATTGTGTCTTGAAAGTACAGGTAAAATAGACGACTAATAATGGGTGAAAGCTAAATCAAGGTTTGAAGTAAAGTCTACCACCCTTTTTGGATTGAACATGCCCGTTTCATGGTTCCATCGACGGGACTAAATCACTTTTTCCCATAGAAGTGAGCCTTGGTCAGATTGGGCTTGAAGACACAGGGGATCATAGACCAGACACAAGGAATTGTAATTATGGCTGTCAGACCAGATGATGTGACTGAAGAGGTTTCCTCTTCACAGGGTCAACAGACACATGAAGTGGGTGTGTCCTCAAGACCACCACAGACGGATGATGATATATTCAGGACCCAATTGGCTACTGCTGTGGCTATGTTCACACAAGTAATGCAGAATCCGAGGTTTTTAGCCTTTCTGCAACCTCCTTTTCCGTCTCAGCAAGTTGGGTCACTGGATCATATTCAAAAGCCTGTTAAGGCTCGAGCACAGGTGATTCATACTGCACAGTCAATGGAAACACCTGTAAAGTTGACTGAGAACATGCAGTCTCCTCAACCTGTGCCTAAGGTGCAAGAACAGGTGGCTGAGATGCCAATCTTTCAAGCTGTACCAGTTCAGCCCGCCACCTTTCAGTAGCCTATAGCTGGTTCTAATGGGCAGGGAAGCAACCTACAGGCTATGCAACAGGTCTTCCGACCACCTTCAGTACACCTTGGCTATTTTGGAGGTGGATCGGTATTCGAGAGCATGGCTGGTCATGCACCTGGAAATCAGTTTTACACGCCAGGAACAGTGTTTGGGGGTGCTCAAACGATGATGCCCAACCCCATGTATGGTGTCACGGGCATGCTACCAGGGTTTCAGAGCACTCAGGGCCAATTTGGGATGCCACAAGCAAATTTTGGTATGGCTGGAATTACAAATCAGCAGCCAAATATGGCGTTTCCAGGTCAACTTAATTGCGGTCAGGGAACACCAATGAACCCTAATAATGTTCCCATGTTTCAGTCACTTCCATATGACAATTTAATGCCGCTGGAGAGGCCAACTCCGTACAAAGAAGGTGGCAAAGGTGTGTCTTTCACGACCTTTACAGGGTTTGATGACAGGAAGAAGGCTCTCTCATTCCTCCAACAGTTTGACAAGGCCTATGCAGGGGGAATCTTTACAGAGGCTTCAAAGGTCCGCAAGGCAGCCACTTTCTTGAGAGGGAATGCGGGACAATGGTGGACAACTTTATTGCTTCAAGGGCAAGCTCCGTCCACATGGATTTACTTCAAGCAGATTTTTGCAGCAGCATGGTTATCTGATGACTTTGAAGCAGATGTCATGACAGAATGGCACCAGCTTAATGCTGCCACTTGCAGAAATCTGGATGATTACAATCGGAAGTTTTGGAAAGCTCTACTTCCAGTAACTTCCTATAGGTTTGTGCCATTGACAGAACAGATTGGAAAATACTGTTGTGGCCTACCCAAAGGATTGAGAAAGTACTGTACGAAGACCAAAGTCACTACTTTGACGCCACTCATCGAGGTAGCAAACACTGGCAATGGTTTGCTCAAGGGAGAAGATTGTGAATTCAATACCGGCGTCAAGGAAGGATCAGCCAAGAAAAATTCAGCGAAGAAGTATGTTTCCAAGGAGGTTCCTACAGTGACTCAGGAGCCAGCCAATGCAGGGAAAGGCAAAGCTTCGGCTGAATCAGAAAAGGGACCAGCGAAGAAATGGAAAAGACGTTTTCCTCTCAAGTCTGAAGAGCAAAAAAAGGTCTTGAGGACAGAGAACAAGTGCTTTATTTGTGACCAGCCTGGCCACATTGCTTACAATTGTCCTACAAAGAAAAGACCAGCTGATTCTGAAGACAAGGAGGACAGGAAAGGAAAGAAGCCCATGGCTGGTCTAGTGCCAGATATGGTGGGTGACAAGCCAAATTCAGATGCAAGTGAGCTTTGCAGAGCATGGGGAAAGGTCAGGGATCAAACAATGCTTATCTTCTTTGACCCAGGGGCCAAAGCCAACTTTATTTCCCCAGAATTGGCTTCGAAGTTGGGAATCGGACCTGAAGAGATGGGGTATACAGCAGAGGTAGGTTTGGCATGTCCTGGCCATACAGAGGCGGTGACACCCATCATTGGAAAGTTGCGTCTACATATCCACTCCTATGTAGATGCTGAAGAATTTTACATCATGCGACTGGACGGATGTGATGTGTTGTTAGGTATTCCTTGGTTATTTCGTGTACAGGGAATCATGGATGCCTACAACAAAAAGATCACTGTACAGAGCAGGGAAACACTCACATTCTGGATGTAAAGCTTAAAGGGGAGTCTATTCCCACTGTATCAGCTTCTGCTATTACTTCTGTAATGAAAAAGCATCTTTCTGCATACTTGGTTTTTGCATGTGAAGTGTTAGATTGTGATGAATCAAATTTATCCATGCTAGATAAAGAAAGGTCAATGTTTTTACAACAGTATAGTGACTATTTTTCTGATTCATTACCGTCTCAATTACCGCCAAAGAGACCCGAGGACCATGCGATAGATTTGGTGCCAGGCAGTAGCCCTCCAAATAAGCCTCCGTACCAGGTTAGTGCGGCTCAGCAGAAAGAGATAATGGGCCAAGTACAGGAGCTGTTAGAAAAGGGGCTGATTCAGCCTAGTTCATCTCCATTCTGTTCTCCAGTGTTGTTGGTGCAGAAAAAGGATGGCTCATGGCGTATGTGCATCGACTACCGTGCACTGAACAAGAATACCATCAAGAATAGGTTCCCTATACCTAGAATTGATGATATTATGGACAAATTAGAAGGAGCAGCTATGTTTAGCAGGATAGATCTAAAGAGTGGGTACCATCAGATCCGCATTAGATCAGAGGATGTGCACAAGACTGCTTTAAGAACGACGTTTGGCCTTTACGAATTTTTAGTGATGCCCTTTGGTCTCACAAATGCTCCTGCTACGTTCAATAGGATGATGGACAGAATTTTCCGTCCACACCAGCAATTTGTTGGTACATTCTTTGATGACATGATAGTCTACTCAAAGAATGAAGAGGAGCATAGGCATCACTTGGCCATTGTGTTTAAAGAGCTACGCAATCATAGGTTGCTCATCAATGCAAAGAAAAGTGAATTTTTTCTGGAAGAGATTCATTTTCTAGGAGACATTGTCTCAAAGGATGGTGTCAGAATGGATACTGCAAAAGTTGAAGAGATCAAGGCATGGCCAGATTTGAAGACGGTGCATGATGTCCGAAGCTTCTTGGGACTATGCTCCTATTATAGACGGTTTATCCGAAATGTCGCTGAGATTGCTTCACCTTCACATGCTCTTCAAAAGAAGGCAGTCACCTTTAGATGGACACAAAAAGAGATTTCAGCTTTTAATCTCTTAAAGGAAAAGATGACTTCAGATCCAGTCATTGTGTTGCCAGATCTTAGGAAGTCATTTGTGGTCTAGTGTGATGCCTGTGGTAGTAGCATTAGTGCAGTGCTAATGCAAGATGGCAGGGTAGTAGCCTATGAGAGCAGAATTTTGCAAGGGCCAGAGATGACCATGCATGTCTATGAGAAAGAGTTACTGGCTGTGATTCATGCGCTCTTAAGTTGGAAACACTACCTGCTAGGTGCAGATTTCGTTGTCCAAACGGACCATCAGACCTTGCGATACTTCTTGACACAGACAAAGTTATCTGAGAAGCATATGCGATGGGCAAATATCTTGTCCATGTTTCATTTTCAGATTGTGCATGTGAAAGGCAAGAAGAATGTTGTGGCTGATGCCTTGTCAAGGAAGCCACAAATTTCAGCTTTGTCGATTCTTTATCATCATGAACTTGATGATATGAGAGAACAGTATGCAAATGATGAAGATTTTGCAAGGGTCTTCGAGCAGCTAATGGATGGACAACGTCATGAACACTATCTTCTCAAATATGGGTTCATGATGATGCATTGTAGATTGTGTGTCACAAACCCATTGCGACGCAAAGTTATAGAAGAGAGTCATGTCCCACCGTATGCAGGGCATCGTGGTATCGATGCTACAGTTAAAGCGGTTGAGACATTCTTCTACTGGCCTACATTGAGAAGAGATGTAGATGCCTTTGTGCAAGAGTGCCTAATTTGTCAGGAGGTCAAGTTTGACAGGCAAAAGGCACCAGGGTTATTGTAACCACTACCTATTCTAGATAAACCATGGGAAAGTATTGCTATGGATTTTATCTTTGATCTTCCGAGAACGCAGACAGGAAACCATGGTATTTGGACCATTATTTGCAGATTTAGCAAACAAGCTCATTTTATTCCTGTCAGGAAGAAGATAAAGCCAAATCAGATGGCACGCTCGTTTATGAGCAATATTTTCAAGTATCATGGCATGCCACAATCGATTGTTAGCGACCGTGATCCACGCATGACAAGTTTGTTCTGGAGAGGCTTGTTTGAGAATATGGGCACCACACTCAAATTCTCTTCGTCATTTCATCCTCAAACACATGGGCAGTCAGAAGAGGCAAATTCTACTGTCCTAGATCTGCTGAAGTGCTATGTGTCAAAGCATAAAGGAAAGTGGGAGCAGTATTTGCCATTGGTGGAGTATGCATACAATAATACAGTGCATTCATCAACTGGCAAGGCACCTTTTGAGATAGTTGAAGGTGGCAAGAAAGTTCCTTCCATACTGCATACAAAGGACAAGATATTTGAAGCAGATAAGTATGTTCACGACATGGATGAAATGTACAAGAAGGTCAAAGTGGCCATAGAGAAGACTCAGGCAAAGCAAAAGAAAGCAGCTGATCGTCACCGTCGTGAAGTGGTATATTCACTTGGTGATTGGGTGCTTTTACGCTTTGAAAAGGCAAGGTTAAAGAAGATGAAGGGCAAGGAAAGACTGTTTCCAAAGCTCAGCATGCGTTACTATGGGCCTTTTCAAGTATGCGACATAATCAGTGATGTTGCATATAGGCTGAAATTGCCTGACAGTTGGAAGATTCACAATGCGTTTCATGTGAGTCTTCTTAGACCCTATGTGGGTGATGTGCCAGAAGATATGCAAGCTGAAGATCAGCCGGAAGTCGAGGAACTTGACGAGATCTTGGTCCCTGAACAGATTTTGGCACACAAAGAAAGGAAAGTGAAAGGCAAGGTTGCTAGGCGTTACTTGGTAAAGTTCAGAAACTATGCACCAATGGATGCTAAGTGGATGGAAGAAGGTGAACTTGCAGAGTCACCAATTGTGTTATCACTTTACCTGGAAGCCTTCGATTTGCAACCTACCTTGACCCCTTGAGTTTCAGAGCTACATGGATTGTCAGTGTGACAATGGCTTTTGAAACAAATGATGTACATGGTATTTAAAGTGAGCTCGAATGAAATACCTGTTACATGAATGTTAGAGCTGTTCAGATTGTCAGTTTGGCAATTGCTCTTATGGAATGTCCAAAAGTTTGGTTAGTGCTATAGAAGTGAGTATTTCTTGTCAGTTTGTCAAGGATACAGTAATTGCTTCTATTAAAGAGTACATGTGTAACGGCATTCTTAAACTGTCGGTTTGGGTATGCTCGAAAGTGTTACGGGATCCAACGTGTACTATAAGACAGTGGCAAAATGTGCAGCCACCATTTTGTCATTGGAAAGTTAGTGACTCAAAGCAATGGCAAAGTGCGAAGCTACCACTATGTCATTGGGACAGGGTTCACACGTAGGAAATACATGTGTCGACGAGGTGTTGAATACACCATGGTTGACAATGAGCATGTATGTGTTGTACATGTGTCGACAGGTGTTGAATACATCAGTGTTGACTAGGAGCCTGTACGACATAGATGCAAACGAGGACGTTTGAGATTTCAAGAGGGCGGTATGTCACCAGCGGTACTATCTATCCTTTTTGTTGATTTTTTTCTTATTATCTATTTACTTTCACTTTTTGGAAACACCCCTCGGGAAATCTAATTGCCCTGCATTGCATAGCTAGTGTGGAACTGTCCAGAGGGAGTCCAGGCCTGAGGGCAAGAGAGCACTAGAGTTGGTTGGACAAGCACTATGGTTAGCCAAGTGGGGTCATTGACTAGCCAAAGTGGAATCCTTTGCTACAGAGGCTACATTTCAGTTCTGGATGTGGCCACAGTGTACAAAGAGGGTCGGATGACCTAGAAAGATACAATGGCAGCATCTCCTAAAATTTAGGGAACTGCTATTTTGGGACCTGAAAATGTGTTGGCGTCATTACCTCTGGAATGACAAAGGGAACATTTTCTTACTCTGCCGTGAAGTCAACTGGGCAACCGGTTGGGAGATTTTTAGGCTGCAACCCCGAAACCGGAAAATGCTTGTAAATGTGCCAAGTGGCACAATTCTGTGCACTTTCCTCATGCAGAAAATTGGGCGCTGATTTTTAATCCGGGAGAGGCTGATTTTCAGAATTTATCACAGGTTAAGAGCTATGGAGTGCTTGCTTTCCCTCTTATGCACAGTGCGGTGCCAGGAGTGATGCCCTGCACGCTACGCACTGCCCTCTCTCTCCCCTTTGGCAGTATGTTATGCCCCACTAGTGGGCTCTTCATTTGACCAATGTACAGTTGTGTGGGTTCATGCGCGATTGCCGAGGCAAGAGCCTTTTACACAGGTACTGGATTAGCTAGCGGCTAATCCCCCCGTAGGTACAGGTGAATTCGGAGAGGTTTCACGCCAGAAATCTCGTCCGATTCAAAGGGCAAGTAGCCCTACAGGTGCGGGAGCTCGAGGACTTGCTAAGGATGCGACCGGCACGCGAAACGGAGCCCGAAACAGTAAATTACAGCCTGCTGTGTATTTTTGCAGGTTTAGGGTTTTGGCCCTAAACGGACCCTAATACCCCTAGGAGGTTCGGGGACGCAAGGGGGACGTTGTACAGGTGATTTGGCGCATTTTCAGGGCTGAAAACAGAGAATTCAGCGTGCTGCAGATTCTCGCCAGGTTTTGCAAAGTGCCCGTATGCGTCGGGAAAGTCAGTCAATGCGTGGGAATACTGACTGTGAAGTGTCCTAGTACAGTTATGTTGCCGAAATCGGGCTGGAACAGTGGAAATTCAGCCGAGTTTGTGCGGGGCAGCTTGTAGGGAACCACAACGTTTATTCCCTCTTTTGAACAATAAAGAAATACCGAAAGGGGCGCCTAAGTTAGGGGCCAATCTGGTGTCGGTCTACTCATACAGGTGGAATCTAGCAGCGTGTATCCCTCTCCCCTTTGTTGTGTCTTGAAAGTACAGGTAAAATAGACGACTAATAATGGGTGAAAGCTAAATCAAGGTTTGATGTAAAGTCTACCACCCTTTTTGGATTGAACAGGCCGGTTTCACCAAGTCAAGAATCTACCGCGATAGCACCAAATAACCACTTCAAAACAGTTCACAGCTCACAATTTATTCGACACTTGGCCCGACGGAGTTCCGTGCCTAGAGATATTGGCCCCAAAGACTGGCGCCCCTCTTGGTATTTCTTTTTTTATTAATCTGAGTTCAAAGTACAAGAGTGCGAATAGGCGCTCACACTCAGACTCTGCGTCCAGATGCTCTGAGTTGTGAGAGGCTTGCTCACAAATTTAAAGGTACAAGGGTTGCTAAAAGCAGAGCCCCAAAAGCTGAAATCAAAAGGCCATAAATAAAGCAAAGGCTCTTTCTCTCTCTTGCTTATAAAATAAAGCAAGTTCCAAAAAGTTGTCCAATCAAAAGCTTTTAAAATAAATAAGAAAAGCTCTCTCTTTCTTCCAACATGCATAGGCAACCCAAAAAGAAAACTGCCGCAAATGACCGTGCTTTTCCTGCTGCCGTAATTCTCGCCGTAAATTGCGGAGATGCCGTACTGCTGGCTTGCTACGTTAGCACCGCCATGTGAGCATTTTCTGCAGCCTTTTTAGGGTTAGGGTTTACAATAGAATTAGGGTTTCAATAGAATTAGGGTTTTTGGCAGCCACGTCATCAGTTTGTGACGTACCCCCCTCTTGAAAGCATTGTAATCGCCCTCGATTACGCCTGCAAAATAGACGGAGGCCATAAACTGTCTTAGCAGACACCGACTGTTAGTACCTACTTTCTAGGAACACACATCTAGCACATGTACCAGTCGACAGTCACATCACAGGACATCACATGACATTTAACATTCATTCGGATGTTAGACCATGATTTATCGGCAATGTAGCTAGCAATCGCATCTAGATCCAGTCGGGACCTCATCGATGCCCGATTGACTAACCCCTATTGCAACCATGTCTATTCGAGATCAATTAGACCAAAATGTTGCAGTCATTTCGTCTATCAGTTCCTGCATTTAAAAACAAGTCAAGAACAAATCAGTTTCATATTCAGGAATTCCATTTCATAAAGTCATCCAGCAGAATACTGTCAGCTCTCAGTATCCCTGAAGCTCAAAGAGACATCAGTGACTCTAGTATTAAAAAATCGAGGCATTTGTTGACAAAGAAGCGGAGTAACTCCCCTCTTGTGCAAACCCACTGCACCAGATCTTCGGCCAAGCTGAATTCTGGGTTCCATTTGGAATAGACTATGCTAAACCAAAAGCTTCAAGGTAAAGATTCACATTTCGAGGAATATTTGCTAGGTCTTCCTCCTCCATTCGCTTCGCATCCAATGCGAAGTAGGTCTTGAATTTAACCAAGAACCGTGAGTTCGCTTTACCTTCTTTCTTTCTTTCTGTGCCAATTTCTGTTATGGAACGAGTATCTGCTCGTTTTCATGCCATTTCGGGTTGTTCATCATTAGGCACATCGCCTTCAAAAGGCTTCAAGAGACTCACATGAAACCCATTGTGAACCTCCAAGTATTTTGGCAACTTCAGTCCAAAGGAGATTTCATTCATCTTTTCGGAAAATCTGGAAAGGTCCACACTATTTCATGCTAAGCTTTCAAAGAAGCCACTCCTTTCCCTTTTTTTTCTTTCTCGGGCGTGCCTTCCCATAATGTAAGAGCACCCAATCCTTCTCCTTGAATTTCAAATCGCGACAATGGCGATCTGCTGCCTTTTTCTGTCTTTTCTGAAATTTCTGCAAAGCCTTCCGGATCAAGTCCCTCGTGAATTGGTCGGCTTCAAAGAAAAATCTTATCTTTCGTGCTAAGAAAGGGTGGAACCTTCGTAGCAAAATCAAGAATCTCAAATGGCACCTTCCCCATCAAAAAGTTAATCGTGTTTTTTGTAGGCATATTCCACCAAAGGTAAAAACCTTTCCCAAGTAGTCTTCTGATGCAACAAAGAAGACTTCAATAAATGGAGTACCACTGAATTAGCAATCTCTGATTGCCCGTCAGTCTGCGGGTGGAATGAGAATTGCAACCGCGTGCCTATGTTCTCCCAAATAGCCGTCCAAAACAAACTCGTGAACCTGGGGTCCTGTCGGAAACAATCTTCTCAGGCATGCCATGTAATCTGAAGACCTGGGCAATTAACAATCGTGCCACGCTGTGTTCTCGGGAGATGAAATCCATTGCAATACTTTCCCAGGGGTGGGTGGGTATGGGTAAAGGCTGTAACAGTCCCTGTGCTTTATGCCTGTCAAACTTGACCTTCTGGCATACCAAGCAATGCGCACAAACTTGTCCACATCCTTCTAGAGTCTCGACCAAAAGAAGTATCTCTCTACCCCTTTCAAGGTGGTACCAATGCCGCGGTGACCTGTATAAGGCGGACAATGGCATTCGATTAGAACCTTTTCCCTCAACAGCTGTGTAACGCACAACATGGTTTTCTTCATCAAGTACTATCTCCCCTTTCTGTATTCAATTGAATAAATCTGCAAAATCTGTTCTGTGGCGTACTGACCGACCATATCCTCGAAGTTCCTATGATGTTTCGCGGAAATAGCCAGAACCACTTCTGTCCCTGAACATGGACAATCTGGAAGTGAAACTGTGGCAATATGTTCGCCCACCGCATTTGCTTTTCCGATAGCTGCTTCTGTGACAAGAAGTAGCGTAAACTCTGATGGTTTGTAAAGACAGTAAAATCCGCTCCGAGTAGGTAGTGCGGCCACTGAGTAAGAGCCAAAAGCTCTTTCTCATAAATCTGTGCTATCATCACAGGCCTTGAGAACAATCGGCTCTTGTAAGCAATGACATGGCCTTCTTGCATTAAGACCGCACCCTGACTACGACCACAAGCATCACAATGACTTCTGCAAGTCCGGCAAAGTCAAAACTGGTCCCGTAGTCAATTCCTCTTTCAATGTCTGACAGGCAGTCACCTCCGTGGGTCCCCACGCGAAAGGGACTCCTTTCTGTGTCAAGATATGCAAAGTGGAAGAAACCTCTGCAAACTTTTGAATGAACCGCCTGTAGTACGAACACAGTCCCAAGAAGCTTCTAACTTTCTGAATATTCTTCAAATCGGGCCAATCACGGATAGTCTCTATCTTGGCCGGATCCATCTGCACTCCTGTTGTGCTCTCGTAATGCCAGAGAGATTTGAAGCAGATGATCTCTATGTTCTGCCTCATCCTTGGAGAAAACAATGATGTTGTCAAAGAAAGTGCCAACAAATAGTCTATACTCTCGAAAAAAATCTTGTCCATCATCCGGTCAAATGTCGAAGGAGCATTGGTCAAGCCAAAATGCATCACCAAAAACTCAAATAACCCAAAAGTCGTCCGAAAGGTTGTCTAGTAGGTGTCTTTCGGCGCGATTCGGATCTGATGATATCCACTCTTTAAATCAATCCTGCTAAAGAACGAGGATCCCTGCAATCTGTTGAGTATATCAACGATCCTAGGAATTGGAAATCTGTTCTTGATGGTGATTTTGTTGAGAGCTCTATAATCGATGCACATTCTCCAAGATCCGTCTTTCTTCAAAACCAACAACACAAGAGAGCAATACGGTGAAGTACTAGGCTGGACAAGACCATTTCCCAAGAGGTCTTTCACTTGGTTCATAATCTCTTCATTCGGTGCTCGGCTCACACGGTAAGGTGGCCGGTTCGGTGGTGTGCTTCCAGGTATCAGATCAATGGTATGATCTTCAAGACATGCAGGTGGTAGCTCGCGTGGCAGGCCCTTTGAAAAGCAATTGGCATGAGTGTTGAGAAAATCTTGGCGTTTTTTTGTTCAGGTCAAAACATATTCGACTTTCATCCATCATTCAGTTTTCTCCCAAAAAAAGTGAGTAAAGAAACTGAAGTTCATCAAGTACAATCCCTGACCCCTTCATTTGTCAAAGTCGCATTCTCGGCCCGGTAGTCAATCACGGCGTTGTTCTTGTGGTACCAAGGGATTTCGAGTAGAACGTCACAACCTTCCAAGGCAATTACGTAAAACTCCATGTGCCTTAAACACCCCTGTCATTGCAAACGAAGTTTGCCAATGCTCTGTGTAATGGCAACATCCTGTCCAGGTGCCACTCGAACTACCTCCGCCTGTGGCCTCAGCCTGTCGGGCGTAATTCCAAATCGAGTCGCCAATTCCAAGTGAAAAGAAGTTGGCCTTGGCTCCTTCAAAAGAGCTTTCTGATCTTTCACTTTGCCCCAAAAGCGGCAAAGTTTGTACTTCCATTCATTTGATTCGGTTCAGGCCCCACGCAATGTGGTACCAGTTCTGCTCTTTATCTGCCTTTTCTGCCACGTCTCTCAGCTGCTTTAGAACTTTCTGGCCTTTCTTCATCCTGTTCATTCGGTGCCTTGCTAGGGCACTTCGCGGAGATATGCCCAGATTCCCTGCATTCAAAGCACTTCCCCTCCTTTATGTAGAGAGCCCTCTCTTGAGGAGTAAGCTTGGGTCGTGCATCCTTATCTTTTTGTTTTGGGTTGCTCTTTCTCTTTCTACTTTCATTTTTTTCAAAGTCTGTTCGACTCTTTGTGTCATGATCTCATCTGTGGGGTAGGTCAGACTGCTAGAGTGAATGGCAAAACCCCGTTTCGCATGACTTGAATGGAAGCTGACTTCTGTTCCAAGTAGTGATCTCGGATCTCTGTAGGAAGACCCAAGGTAAACCGCTCAATGTGTTCCTTGAACGAGATCTTCTTAAATGAAGAGGCAGGTAGAAAAGAGCTCTAGAATCTCTCCGAACAAGCGTCCACTGTATCGTTCTTGGTCATCCGAAGATAGTTCCAAGCAGTTCGTATATCATGTTCATACTCTCGAGTCAACCAAGAAGAAATAAAAAGCCTCTTGAATTTCAGCCATTTAATTGGCGCAGTCTAGCTTAATAGAATGGACCACCAAGTTCGAGCATTCCCCTTAAAGTAAGAGACAGCTCTCCGAATCTTAGAGTGCTTTGAGTAACGTCCTCCCGCGAAGCGATGTCAAACTGCTGTACAAAAGACAAAGCCTTCGAAGCATCTCTATATCCCGAAAACGTGTCAAATTTAATTGACTGTCCACCTTCTTTAAACTCTCGAACTTCTTGCTTTTGTCTTCCAAAAAATCATACTGGTTGGCTTTGTAAAAATTCTTCTTCTTTGCATAAAAGTTGCTGTCATCAGAGTTTGAACTGTCTGTAGATAAGTCCTCTGTAGAATTGTCACTCATTGGGCAAGATTTAGACTTCTTTGCCTTTTTCTTGCCCTTTCCGAAGCGTTGCTTTTTACTTCGCTTTTTACCTTTTCGGTCTTCTTCGCTCGAGTCAGATGAGCTAGAAGAACTGTCAGAAGAAGAAGAAGAAGAACTGGGTACTCCTTCAAATCGAGCACGCTTCTTCTGTTTGTTTGCCTTTTCAAATGTCGATTGACGACCCAAATAGCCCGGGAAGTCGACTTTCTGCTTTATTTTAAAAGCTTTTCCTGTTGCCGTAATTCTGACAGCATGCTTTTCCTGCTGCCGTAATTCTCGCCGTAAATTGCGGAGATGCCGTACTGTTGACCTGCCACGTCAGCATTTTTTGCAGCCCTTTTAGGGTTAGGGTTTACAACAGAATTAGGGTTTTTGATTTTAGGGTTAGGGTTTCAACAAAATTAGGGTTTCTGTTTTTAGGGTTAGGTTTTCAGCATAATTAGGGTTTTTGACAGCCACGTCATCACTTTGTGACAGACACCAATCTTTGGGGCCAATAGCTGCTGGCACGGAATTACGTCGGGCCATGTCGTCTTTTATGGATTGTTTTAAAGTGAATCTCTGTTGTGTCGCGGTAGAATCTAGACTTGGGGCGTCCAAGTTTTTTACAGTGGTATCAGAGTGCGGCCGATTTCTCCTTTTCTCGCGACACTTTTTGGATTCCAACAAGAATCAGTCAACTTCTTCTGCATCTCCTGATGGGGGAGGAAATCACGAAGGAGGAACGGAGGAAGAGTATGGGCCACCTCGGCCTACTCAGTACGAACTTCAAGAGATGGAACGTCGACAGCAGGTTGAGGAGTGCATGAAGGAAAAGATAATGATATTTGCGAAGGACCCTTTGTTTGCAAAATTTTTGTCTCAGCAATCCATCACTGAAGCAGATTCAGTGGCAGAAAGCCACCGAACCACCCATCAAACTGGCAATCAAGAAACCTCCTTCTCCGAGGATGTTTACAGAACAAGAAGTTGAGGAGGTGGTTCAGACTTAGATCATGGTTATTTGGGCCGTGAATCTTCTTTTGCATGTGCAAGAAAGGAGAAGAAGCGAGTACGCTTTGAAGGACTACCCAGTTCTTCTTCTTCCTCTTCTTCTGACAATTCTTCTAGCTCTTCTGACTCGAGCGAGGAGGACATAAAAGGCAAAAAGTGAAGCAAAAAGCAAAGCTTTGGAAAGGCAAGAGAAAGGCAAAGAAACCCAGATTTCGCCCAGTTTCTGATAGTCCACAGAGGAGTCATCCTCTGACAGTTCGGACTTCGATGACCATATGTTTTATGCAAAGAAGAAGCATTTTTACAGAGCCAACCAATATGGCTTCCTCAAACACAAAAGCAAGAAAGCAAAAGAATTCAAAGGAGGTGGACAGTCGATTAAATTTGAATCCTTTTCTGGGTTCCGAGATGTTGCGAGGGCTTTTGTCTTCATCCAGCAGTTTGACATAGCCTTCTCTGGAGGGCATTACTCCGAGCACTCCAAGATTAGGAGGGCTGCATCTTTTCTTAAAGGAAATGCTCAAACATGGTGGTCCACTCTTCTTCTTCTGAGGAAGCTCCAATCAAGTGGTTGAAATTCAAAAGGCTCTTTATTTCTTCTTGGCTGACCCGGGAGTACGAACGGGATATATGAACCGCTTGGAACCTTCTTCGGATGACCAAGGGAGATTCTTTGGACGCTTATTGCGAGAGATTTTGGGACTCTTTTCAACCAACCTCTTCATTTAAGGTCTCTTTTAAGGAATAGATTGAGCGGTTTTGTTGCGGACTCCCTACCGAGATCCGAGGCTACTTCTTGGAACAAAAGTCAAATTCTATTCAAGAATTAATGGGTCATGCGAAATGGGGTTTCTCGATGCATTCAAGAAATTTGATTACCCCACGGATGAGATTTTGACTCAAAGAACCCAACAGACCTCCAACAATGAAAGTAGAAAGAAAAAGAGTTCCCAAGAACAGAAGGATAAGGATACACGACCCCGGCCCATTCTTCGAGAGAGGGCCAATTATATCAGAGAGGGGAAGTGTTTTTGTTGCGGGGAACATGGACACATCTCCGCAAAGTGCCCCAAGAAGGCACAACAAGAACAAACACAAGACATGCCAGAGAGTTTGGGAGCAGCAGAGGAACGTGGTTGAAAAGGCAAGATGAAAGCAGGACTGGTATCAGATTGCATGGGTACTGACCCAGCTTGATTGATGGAAGTACAGACCTTTGCCGAGCTTGGGGCAAAGTGACAGATCAAGAAGCCCTGATTTTCTTCGATGGAGGAGTCAAGGCAAACTTCATTTCACCTGAATTGGCAGCGCAGCTCGAGATTACACCCGACAGGATGGGACCACCAGCAGAGGTAGTTCTAGCGGCACCCAGACAGGACATAGCCATTACACTTGTCATTGGCAAACTTCGGTTGCATTGTAAGGGGTATTTAGGGCATGAGGACTTTTACATAATGCCCTTGGAAGGTTGTGACGTTCTCCTAGGAGTCCCTTGGTACCATAAGAACAACGCCATGGTCGATTATCGGGCAAAGGAAGAAACTTTGACGAATGAAAAGGGCCGAAAAATTGTACTTGATGTAAAACTGAAGGGCGAGTCCGTCCCTATTGTATTGGCTTCGGTCATTTCCAAATTAATGAAATCCAATCTCTTTGTTTACTCGATCTACTTGAAAGAGTTAAATGATGAACACAGAACGAACATGTTTGAACTTGATTGAGAACGCCAAGATTTTCTCCACTCTCATGCCGATTGCTTCTGTGAGGGCCTACCAGGCGAGTTGCCCCCATCTCGACCTGAGGATCACACCATTGATCTCATTCTTGGAAGCACATCACCGAACCGGCCACCTTATCGTGTTAGCCGAGCCCAGAATGAAGAGATCATGAACCAAGTAAAAGACCTTTTGGAAAAGGGTCTTATCCAGCTGAGTACTTCACCCTACTGCTCTTCGGTGTTGTTGGCTTTAAAGAAAGACGGTCTTGGAGAATGTGCATTGATTACAGAGCTCTCAATATAATCACCATCAAGAACAAATTTCCGATTCCAAGGATCGATGATATTCTTGACCGACTTCAAGGATCCTCTTGTTACAGCAGGATTGATTTGAAAAGCGGACATTATGAGATCCGAATCGTGTCGGAAGATGTCTACAAGACAGCCTTTCGAACGAGCTTCGGTTTGTATAAATTCTTGGTGATACCTTTTGGCCTTACCAATGCTCCAACGACTTTCAACCAAATGATGGATAGGATTTTCCGAGAGTATAGATCATTTGTTGGCACCTTCTTTGATGACATTATAGTCTTCTCCAAGATTAAGCAGAACATAGATACCATCTGCTACAGGTCTTTCAGGCATTGCGAAATCACATAATTTTTCTTGCTGGAGATACACTTTTTGGGACACATTGTTGTAGCAACAGGTGTACAGATGGACATGGCCAAGATTGAGACTATACGTGATTGGCCAGATTTGAAGAACGTTCATGAAGTTAGAAGCTTCTTGGGCTTGTGTTCTTACTAGCAACGGTTCATTCGAAAGTTTGCAGAGGTAGCTTCCCCTTTGCACATTCTGACACAGAAAGGAGTCCCTTTCTCGTGGGGACCCACAGAGGTGACTGTCTTTCAAACATTGAAAGAGAAATCGACTACTGGACCAATATTGACTTTGCCAGATTTGCAAAAGTCTTTTGAAGTATATTGTGATGCTTGTGGTCGTAGTATGGGAGCGGTCTTAATGCTAGACCAATAGGACCCTCTCAAGGAGCACCGAGGCGGACATGATCGAAGACGGAAACTTTGGGAGTGAGAAATTGATGGAGAGGATGACCTTGCCTAGGGGGGGCTCGGTGACGGGCCAATGCAAAGGTGGTCTTCCAAGGACGCCAAAAGGACTTCTCCCTGGCGGGATTAACGAGGTCATGGCCGGAGGCACTTTGCCCTTCTTGTTAGGAATGATGGGACTTCGAGGATACAGCAGGTGCAAGATTGAAACTCTAAGTATTGACGGTGCAATTAAAAAGCTCACAGTTGAAGTCAATGTCGAGGTTAGCGGCCCGCTTCTTCTGGTGCGCGCTTGCTATCCCGATCAAAATTGGCAGATACTTCACATATGAGGACGTGGAATAATGCATTTGGGGTACCGCTCGGGGGTGTTGGTCATTAAAGAAGAGGTATCGATTAATAGGGACAATTGGGGGCTGGAGTCTTGCAAAAGATAGAGGTGAAATTCTAAATTTGTGTAAGAGTAACTAGTGCGAAAGCATTTGCCAAGGTTGCTTTCATCAATCAAGTAAGGCCTTGAAGGGCAATCCGAAGGGGTGGTGAGACCACTAAGGACCCTAAGAAGTTGGGCAGGAAGGGGGGAGCTGGTTGGTTGGGACCGGCACGGAAGTGAGAAGGTGAGAAAAGGGTGCGACGGCCTTAGGGGAGACTCTATAAAATCATCCATGGATGTCGGGACAAACCGGAGGTAGTTCCCCTGTACAGCTGACTCAAGTCTCCCGCCTCGGGAGGACTTGCGTCATAGACCCTGACCCAGCAGCTCTTGAGACTGGACACTGGAGGCTTTGGGCTTGGGAGTGTTGTCCACTGGCACGAGTACAGTGGGATCCTGGTGAGTGGCTATGGAGGGACCCCTTCTCTTCTGCAGACCATCCAAGAGTCCCCTTCGTTCAGTACACTGTTCGGCTTGGACGTCATATACTTGTAGCACATAGAGAGGCCTGCCCCACTGTAGCACGTCATTGGCAGGAGGAGGGCCTCACAGTTGAGTTCTTGGCAGCATTTTGGCAGACGCTGTGGGACTCCAGACAGCCAAGGCGCGTCACTTTGTTTCAGTGGCTGGTTGCACACAAAGCTACAACAATAGGGAGCTGGCTTGTGCATAGTGGTCTGTCGGCCGCATGTGCAGCCTGTGACCAGTTGGTGGAGAGTCAGCGTCAGTGTCTTTGGGACTGTCCCTCGGCCCAGCAGGTGTGGCTACGAGTTCTTCGGCTGATGCCTACTCTCTCCACGGCTAGACAATACACTTGGGGGGCAGCGGCTTGGTCCACTCTCACGGGCCCGGCACTTCAGTTTGAGCTATCTTCCACCAGCAAGATGATAGTCATACAAGGGGGGCGACCTACACTCCAGCCTGCTACAGAGCTTACTCCATAGGAGTGGTGCAGTGAGAGAGAGGAGTGTTGGGAGCTCATCAGTGGCTTGACACTTCGGTTCATCTGGCGGGCCCGTTGTTTCCGCATTTTTGAGGCTCGCTCTGTGCCACCAGCAGAGACTGTTCGTGACTTTTGGCTAGAGCTGATCCATACTCTCAGAGGACAGCTTGAGGGACTACAGGGCAACTCCGACCGCATGCAGGAGCGCCGCGAGGCTTTCCTTCGACTCTGGCGCCCTGGGCCTTGCTACACCATTGTCTAGGGTGTCACCAGCGTGTGACTACTATCTATCCTTTTTGTTGATTTCTTTCTTATTATCTATTTACTTTCACTTTTTGGAAACACCCCTCGGGAAATCTAACTGCCCTGCATTGCATAGCTAGTGTGGAACTGTCCAGAGGGAGTCCAGGCCTGAGGGCAAGAGAGCACTAAGGTTGGATAAGGACTATGGTTAGCCAAGTGGGGTCATTGACTAGCCAAAGTGGAATCCTTTGCTACAGAGGCTACATTTCAATTCTGGGTGTGGCCGCAGTGTACAAAGAGGGTCGGATGACCTAGAAAGATACAATGGCAGCATCTCCTAAAATTTAGGGATCTGCTATTTTGGGACCTGAAAATGTGTTGACGTCATTATCTCCGGAATGACAAGGGGAACATTTTCTTACTCTGCAGTGAAGTCAACTGGGCAACCGGTTGGGATATTTTTAGACGGCAACCCCGAAACGGGAAAATGCTTATAAATGTGCCAAGTGGCACCTTCTGGTGCACTTGCCTCATGCAACAAGAAGTGGCGCTGAATTTAGGAGTGGGAGAGCCTCATTTTCAGATTTGTCACAGGTTAAGAGCTATGGAGTGCTTGCTTTCCCTCTTATGCACAGTGCGGTGCCAGGAGTGATGCCCTGCACGCTACGCACTGCCCTCTCTCTCGCCTTTGGCAGTATGTTATGCCCCTCTAGTGGGCTCTTCATTTGACCAATGTACAGTTGTGTGGGTTCATGCGCGATTGCCGAGGCAAGAGCCTCTTGCACAGGTACTGGATTAGCTAGCGGCTAATCCCCCCGCAGGTACAGGTGAATTCGGAGAGGTTTCAGGCCAAAAATCTCGTCCGATTCAAAGGGCAAGTAGCCCTACAGGTGCGGGCGCTCGAGGACTTGCTACGGATGCGATTGGCACGCGAAACGGAGCCCGAAACAGTAAATTACAGCCTGCTGTGTATTTTTGCAGGTTTAGGGTTTTGGCCCTAAACGGACCCTAATACCCCCAGGAGGTTCGGGGACGCAAGGGGACCGTTGTACAGGTGATTTGACGCATTTTCAGGGCTGAAAACAGAGAATTCAGCGTGCTGCAGATTCTCGCCAGGTTTTGCAAAGTGCCCGTATGCGTCGGGAAAGTCAGTCAATGCGTGGGAATACTGTTTGTGAAGGGTCCTAGTACAGTTATGTTGCCGAAATCAGGCCGGAACAGTAAAAATTCAGCCAAGTTTCTGCGGGGCAGCTTGTAGGGATCCACAGCATTTATTCCCTCTTTTGAACAATAAAGAAATACCGAAAGGGGCGCCTAAGTTAGGGGCCAATCTGGTGTCTGTCTACTCATACAGGTGCAATCTAGTAGCCTGTATCCCTCTCCCCTTTGTTGTGTCTTGAAGGTACAGGTAAAATAGACGACTAATAATGGGTGAAAGCTAAATCAAGGTTTAAAGTAAAGTCTACCGCCCTTTTTGGATTGAACAGGCCGGTTACATGGTTCCATCGACGGGATTAAATCACTTTTTGCTATAGAAGTGACCCTTGGTCAGTTTTGGGCTTGAAGACACAGGGGATCATAGACCAGACACAGGGAATTGCAATTATGGCTGACAGACCAGATGATGTGACTGAAGAGGTTTCCTCTTCACAGGGTCAACAGACACATGAAGTGGGTGAGTCCTCAAGACCACCACAGACAGATGACGATATATTGAGGACCCAGTTGGCTATTGCTGTGGGTATGTTCACACAAGTAATGCAGAACCCGAGGTTTTTAGCCTTTCTGCAACCTCCTGTTCTGTCTCAGCAAGTTGGGTCACTGGATCATATTCAAAAGCCTGTTAAGGCTCGAGCACAGGTGATTCATACCGCACAATCAATGGAAACACCTGTACACTTAACGGAGAACATGCAGTCTCCACAACCTATGCCTAAGGTGCAAGAATAGGTGGCTGAGATGCCAATTTTTCAAGCTGTACCAATTCAGCCCGCCACCTTTCAGCAGCCTATAGCTGGTCCTAATGGGCAGGGAAGCAACCTACAGGCTATGCAACAAGTCTTCCCACCACCTTCAGTACACCCTGGCTATTTTGGAGGTGGATCCGTATTCCAGAGCATGGCTGGTCATGCACCTGGAAATCAATTTTACACGCCAGGAACAGTGTTTGGGGGTGCTCAAACGATGATGCCTAACCCCATGTACAGTGTCATGGGTATGCAACCAGGGTTTCAGAGCACTCAGGGCCAATTCGGGATGGCACAAGCAAATTTTGGTATGGCTGGAATTACAAATCAGCAGCCAAATATGGCATTTCCAGGTCAAGTTAATAGCGGCCAAGGAACACAGATGAACCCTAACAGTGTTCCCATGTTTCAGTCACTTCCATATGACAATTTAACGCCGTTGGAGAGGCCAACTCCGTACAAAGAAGGTGGCAAAGGTGTAACTTTCACGACCTTTACAGGGTTTGATGACAGAAAGAACGCTCTTTCATTCCTCCAGCAATTTGACAAGGCCTATGCAGGGGGAAACTTTACAGAGGCTTCAAAGGTCCGCAAGGCAGCCACTCTCTTGACAGGGAATGCGGGACAATGGTGGACAACTTTATTGCTTCAAGGGCAAGCTCCGTCCACATGGATTTGCTTCAAGCAGATTTTTGCAGAAGCATGGTTATCTGATGACTTTGAAGCAGATGTCATGACAGAATGGCACCAACTTAATGTTGCCACTTGCAGAAATCTGGATGATTACAATTGGAAGTTTTGGAAAGCTCTACTTCCAGTAACTTCCTATAGGTTTGTGCCATTGACAGAACATATTGAAAAATACTGTTGTGGCCTACCCAAAGGATTGAGAAAATACTGCACGAAGACAAAAGTCACTACTTTGACGCAGCTCATCGAGGTAGCAAACACTGGGAATGGTTTGCTCAAGGGAGAAGATTGTGAATTTGACACTGGCGTCAAGGCACGATCAGGCAAGAAAAATTCAGCCAAGAAGCACGTTCCCAATGAGGCTCCTAAAGGGACTCAGGAGTCAGCCAACGCAGGGAAAGATAAAGCTACGGCTGAATCAGAAAAAGGACCAGCAAAGAAATGGAAAAGATGTTTTCCTCGCAAGTCAGAAGAGCAAAAGAAAGGCCTGAGGAAAGAGAACAAATGCTTTATATGTGAGCAGCCTGGCCACATTGCTTACAACTGTCCTACAAAGAAAAGGCCAGCTGATTTTGATGACAAGGAAGACAAGAAAGGAAAGAAGCCCATGGCTGGTCTAGTGCCAGATATGGTGGGCGACAAGCCAAATTCAGATGCAAGTGAGCTTTGCAGAGCATGGGGAAAGGTCAGGGATCAAACAGTGCTTATCTTCTTTGATCCAGGTGCCAAAGCCAACTTCATTTCCCCAGAATTGGCTTCAAAGTTGGGAATCAGACCTGAAGAGATGGGGTATACAGCAGAGGCAGGTTTGGCATGTCCTGGCCATACAGAGGCTGTGACACCCATCATTGGAAAGTTGCGTCTACATATCCAGTCCTATGTAGATGCTGAAGAATTTTACATCATGCCACTGGACGGATGTGATGTGTTGTTAGGTATTCCTTGGTTGTTTCGTGTACAGGGAATCATGGATGCCTACAACAAAAAGATCACTGTACAGAGCAGGGGAAAGACTCACATTCTGGATGTAAAGCTTAAAGGGGAGTCTATTCCTACTGTATCAGCTTCTGCTATTACTTCTGTAATGAAAAAGCATCTTTCTGCATACTTTGTTTTTGCACGTGAAGTGTCAGATTGTGATGAATCAAATTTATCTGTGCTAGATAAAGAAAGGTCAATGTTTTTACAACAGTATAGTGACTGTTTTTCCGATTCATTACCGTCTCAATTACCGCCAGAGAGACCCGAGGACCATGCGATAACTTTGGTGCCAGACAGTAGCCCACCAAATAAGCCTCCGTACAGGGTTAGTGCGGCTCGGCAGAAAGAGATAATGGGCCAAGTACAGGAGCTGTTAGAAAAGGGGCTGATTCAGCCTAGTTCATCTCCATTCTGTTCTCCAGTGTTGTTGGTGTAGAAAAAGGATGGCTCATGGCGTATGTGCATCGACTACCGTGCACTGAACAAGAATACCATCAAGAATAGGTTCCCTATACCTAGAATTGATGATATTATGGACAAATTAGAAGGAGCAGCTATGTTTAGCAGGATAGATCTAAAGAGTGGGTACCATCAGATCCGCATTAGATCAGAGGATGTGCACAAGTCTGCTTTTAGAACGACGTTCGGCCTTTACGAATTTTTAGTGATGCCCTTTGGTCTCACAAATGCTCCTGCTACGTTCAATAGGATGATGGACAGAATTTTCCGTCCACACCAGCAGTTTGTTGGTACATTCTTTGATGACATGATAGTCTACTCAAAGAATGAAGAGGAGCATAGGCATCACTTGGCCATTGTGTTCAAAGAGCTATGCAGTCATAGGTTGCTCATCAATGCAAAGAAAAGTGAGTTTTTTCTGGAAGAGATTCACTTTCTGGGACACATTGTCTCAAAGGATGGTATCAGAATGGATCCTTCAAAAGTTGAAGCGATCAAGTCATGGCCAAATTTGAAGACGGTGCATGATGTCCGAAGCTTTTTGGGACTATGCTCCTATTACAGAAGGGTTATCCGAAATTGCGCTGAGATTGCTTCACCTTTACATGCTCTTCAAAAGAAGGCAGTCACCTTTAGATGGACACAGAAAGAGATTTCAGCTTTTAATCTCTTAAAGGAAAAGATGACTTCAGATCCAGTCATTGTGTTGCCAGATCTTAGGAAGTCATTTGTGGTCCAGTGTGATGCCTGCGGTAGTAGCATTGGTGCAGTGCTAATGCAAGATGGCAGGGTAGTAGCCTATGAGAGCAGAATTTTGCAAGGGCCAGAGATGACCATGCAGGTCTATGAGAAAGAGTTACTGGCTGTGATTCATGCGCTCTTAAGTTGGAAACACTACTTGCTAGGTGCAGACTTTGTTGTCCAAACGGACCATCAGACCTTGCGGTACTTCTTGACACAGACAAAGTTATCTGAGAAGCATATGCGATGGGCAAATATCTTGTCCATGTTCCATTTTCAGATTGTTCATGTGGAAGGCAAGAAGAACGTTGTGGCTGATGCCTTGTCAAGGAAGCCACAAATTTCAGCTGTGTCAATTCCTTATCATCATGAACTTGATGATATGAGAGAACAGTATGCAAATGAAGAAGATTTTGCAAGGGTCTTCGAGCAGCTAATGCAAGGACAACGTCATGAACACTATCTTCTCAGAGATGGGTTCATGATGATGCATGGCAGATTGTGTGTCACAAAGCCATTGCGACGCAAAGTTATGGAAGAGAGTCATGTCCCACCATATGCAGGGCATCGTGGTATCGATGCTACAGTTAAAGCGGTTGAGACATTCTTCTATTGGCCTACATTGAGAAGGGATGTGGATGCCTTTGTGCGAGAATGCCTAATATGCCAAAAGGTCAAGTTTGACAGGCAAAAGGCACCAGGGTTATTGCAACCACTACCTATTCCAGATAAACCATGGGAAAGTATTGCTATGGATTTTATCTTTGATCTTCCGAGAACGCAGACAGGAAATAATGGTATTTGGACTATTATTTGCAGATTCAGCAAACAAGCTCATTTTATTCCTGTCAGGAAGAAGATAAAGCCAGATCAGATGGCACGCTTGTTTATGAGCAATATTTTCAAGTATCATGGCATGCCACAGTCGATTGTTAGCGACCGTGATCCACGCATGACAAGTTTGTTCTGGAGAGGTTTGTTTGAGAATATGGGCACCATGCTCAAATTCTCTTCGTCATTTCATCCTCAAACAGATGGGCAGTCAGAAGAGGCAAATTCTACTGTCCTAGATCTGCTGAAGTGCTATGTGTCAGAGCATAAAGGAAAGTGGGAGCAGTATTTGCCATTGGTAGAGTATGCATACAATAATACAGTGCATTCATCAACTGGCAAGGCACCTTTTGAGATAGTTGAAGGTGGCAAGAAAGTTCCTCCCATACTGCATACAAAGGACAAGATATTTGAAGCAGATAAGTATGTTCAAGACATGGATGAAATGTACAAGAAGGTCAAAGTGGCCTTAGAAAGGACTCAGGCAAAGCAAAAGAAAGCAGCTGATCGTCACCGTCGTGAAGTGGTATATTCACTTGGTGATTGGGTGCTTTTACGCTTTGAAAAGGCAAGGTTAAAGAAGATGAAGGGCAAGGAAAGACTGTTTCCAAAGCTCAGCATGCGTTACTATGGGCCTTTTCAAGTATGCGACATAATCAGTGATGTTGCATATAGGCTGAAATTGCCTGACAGTTGGAAGATTCACAATGCGTTTCATGTGAGTCTTCTCAGACCCTATGTGGGTGATGTGCCAGAAGATATGCCAGCTGAAGATCAGCCGGAAGTCGAGGAACTTGACGAGATCTTGGTCCCGGAACAGATTTTGGCACACAAAGAAAGGAAAGTGAAAGGCAAGATTGCTAGGCGTTACTTGGTAAAGTTCAGAAACTATCCACCAATGGATGCTAAGTGGATGGAAGAAGGTGAACTTGCAGAGTCACCAACTGTGTTATCACTTCACCTGGAAGCCTTCGATTTGCAACCTACCTTGACCCCTTGAGTTTCAAAGCTAAATGGATTGTCAGTGTGACAATGGCTTCTGAAACAAATGATGTACATGGTATTTAAAGTGAGCTCAAATCAAATACTTGTTACATGAATGTTAGAGCTGTACAGATTGTCAGTTTGGCAATTGCTCTTATGGAATGTTCAAAAGTTTGGTTAGTGCTATAGAAGTGAGTATTTCTTGTCAGTTTGTCAAGGATACAGTGATTGCTTCTATTGAAGAGTACATGTGTAACTGCATTCTTAAACTGTCGGTTTGGGTATGCTCAAAAGTGTTACGGGATCCAACGTGTACTATAAGACAGTGGTAAAATGTGCAGCTACCATTTTGTCATTGGAAAGTTAGTGACTCAAAGCAATAGCAGAGTGCGAAGCTACCACTATGTTATTGGGACAGGGTTCACACGCAGGCAATACATGAGTCGACGAGGTGTTGAATACACCAGGGTTGACAATGAGCATGTATGTGTCGTATATGTGTCGACAGGTGTTGAATACATCAGTGTTGACAGTAAGCATGTACTACATAGATGCAAACGAGGACGTTTGAGATTTCAAGAGGGGGGTATGTCACCAGCGTGTGACTACTATCTATCCTTTTTGTTGATTTCTTTCTTATTATCTATTTACTTTCACTTTTTGGAAACACCCCTCGGGAAATCTAAGTGCCCTGCATTGCATAGCTAGTGTGGAACTGTCCAGAGGGAGTCCAGGCCTGAGGGCAAGAGAGCACTAAGGTTGGACAAGGACTATGGTTAGCCAAGTGTGGTCATTGACTAGCCAAAGTGGAATCCTTTGCTACAGAGGCTACATTTCAATTCTGGGTGTGGCCGCAGTGTACAAAGAGGGTCGGATGACCTAGAAAGATACAATGGCAGCATCTCCTAAAATTTAGGGAACTGCTCTTTTGGGACCTGAAAATGTGTTGACGTCATTATCTCCGGAATGACAAGGGGAACATTTTCTTACTCTGCAGTGAAGTCAACTGGGCAACCGGTTGGGATATTTTTAGACGGCAACCCCGAAACCGGAAAATGCTTATAAATTTGCCAAGTGGCACCTTCTGGTGCACTTGCCTCATGCAACAAGAAGTGGCGCTGAATTTAGGAGTGGGAGAGCCTCATTTTCAGATTTGTCACAGGTTAAGAGCTATGGAGTGCTTGCTTTCCCTCTTATGCACAGTGCGGTGCCAGGAGTGATGCCCTGCACGCTATGCACTGCCCTCTCTCTCCCCTTTGGCAGTATGTTATGCCCCTCTAGTGGGCTCTTCATTTGACCAATGTACAATTGTGTGGGTTCATGCGCGATTGCCGAGGCAAGAGCCTCTGGATTAGCTAGCTGCTAATCCCCCCACAGGTACAGGTGAATTCAGAGAGGTTTCACGCCAGAAATCTCGTCCGATTCAAAGGGCAAGTAGCCCTACAGGTGCGGGAGCTCGAGGACTTGCTAAGGATGCGACCGGCACGCGAAACGGAGCCCGAAACAGTAAATTACAGCCTGCTGTGTATTTTTACAGGTTTAGGGTTTTGGCCCTAAACGGACCCTAATACCCCCAGGAGGTTCGGGGACGCAAGGGGACCGTTGTACAGGTGATTTGGCGCATTTTCAGGGCTGAAAACAGAGAATTCAGCGTGCTGCAGATTCTCGCTAGGTTTTGCAAAGTGTCCGTATGCGTCGGGAAAGTCAGTCAATGCGTGGGAATACTGTTTGTGAAGGGTCCTAGTACAGTTATGTTGCCGAAATCAGGCCGGAACAGTAAAAATTCAGCCAAGTTTGTGCGGGGCAGCCTGTAGGGATCCACAGCATTTATTCCCTCTTTTGAACAATAAAGAAATACCGAAAGGGGCGCCTAAGTTAGGGGCCAATCTGGTGTCTGTCTACTCATACAGGTGCAATCTAGTAGCCTGTATCCCTCTCCCCTTTGTTGTGTCTTGAAGGTACAGGTAAAATAGACGACTAATAATGGGTGAAAGCTAAATCAAGGTTTAAAGTAAAGTCTCCCTCCCTTTTTGGATTGAACAGGCCGGTTACACAGGGTGTGCTCAGCTGGCACTACCGTCCACCTGTGTGGCTCTTCCCTCCTCCCATCTCTTGATTTAGCGCATTGTATATATGTTGTTCTTTCATTGGGAGAGTCTCCCCATCATGTTTGTTGTAGCCCTCTCTTGCAGAGGTGGTTGTAGCCCTATGGGCAGTTTTCATTAACTAATAGAAGGATCTTTTTCTCGGAGAGAAAAAAAGTCTCCCGCCTCGGACACCGTTACAACTTTAGGTAGAGGCGCTCCTCCTTTCATGCACAAATGAAAAGGTAAAAGAGTGGAGCTCATTTCGTAACTTGAGGCAAACCTTAGGGAGTTTAGCTTTGTGAGGACCATCAAGGCGAAGGGAATGTCTGGCCGTAATTCCACATCAGGTCGTATGAAGAGCTCACCTGAATCAAAGGGGTGGTTGCGACCGCTGGAGACGGGGGGTGGGTAGTGAAACGGGGGACGAGTTCCCTGCACCCCTCCTTTTTCACAACTTACCCTCCCTTGAGCCGACGCGAATATCATCCTCCATTGAAACGCCAACTCTTTTGGAAAAGGGGGTGAGTTGCGAAATTGGAGATCGGGTGAGGTGAGGCGACGAGTTCCCCGCACCCCTCCTTTTTCACGATGCACCCGTTCCTTTCAAGTCACCTGTACCCGGGACTTGGCCTCGGCCCGCAAGTGAACCAATTAGGTGATGAGAGTAGAGGGGGTGCTGCCTTGCGGGATCTCCCTGATAAGGAGTCTAAAAGCCGACAGGGATTGCAGCATGTCTGTTCGAAGCTGATGAAGATGAACTTTTCATGCACGGACGTCGGTGGGTTGGCGCCCTTTCTATGGAACCTTCGCGGTGGAACTTCTTGGACCCTTGGAGCATGCCGAAATCAGAGGGGCTCTTCTTTCAGCCGCGAAAGAACGAGTTCCAAGCGGCCCCCTCACAGCGAGTGTGCACGTAAGGGGATGTTGTAAAAACAAAAACATTAAAAGGGCCCACTGCATGGTGAGGTGCCAAACTCCCCCTTTCGAGTGCGGAAGCTGGAGTATGTTGTTTAACAAAAACATTAAAAGGGCCCATTGCATGGTGAGGTGCCAAATTCCCCCTTTCGAGTGCGGAAGCTGGAGTATGTTGTTTAAAGACTCTCCCCTCACGCCAAAGCTGGGAGATGTTCTTTAGGAGTAGTAATATGGCGCTCACCCTAGTATCGCGGAGGGATGAGAAGCAAGCAGTCTCTCTCCCAGCCCCCGCGGGAGAGAGTATATAGGGGACCCCCAATAAAAAATACAACTATATATATAAACGCTTTTGCTCTCAAGCTCTCAAGCGATCTATTACTCTTACCTTCATTCTTTTCTCTCAAGCATTCTCTTCCTTCTCTCTGCTATCTGCGATCATGAGCGTACAAGTTATCAACGCGATTCGATGGATGTGGCCCTGTGATCCGAACCGGGGCCCACCCCCCTCTCCCCTCCCCCCGGAGAGCTACCCTCGACCCCCCGAGAATTTTTCTCTCACCCCTCTCATCTCAGTCCCCAAGGCAGTGTCCTCTGTCGCAAGGCCTTGCCCCTGCCCCCGAGGGGGCAAGTGAGGGTCCATCTGTCCAGAGGATGGATTGCGCTAAGGAGATGATCCGAATTAGGTCCATTGGACGTGTGGTGTCGGCAGGCCGCTTGGGTAAGGTATGCGTCTGGAACGCGTTGGCCTACTCTAAGGTTACCTTCAGACGGCAACTCGAGTTGATCGTGGGTAAGTCTTCGATTTTACGGGTTACCAAGGTGAGGGATCAATTCGACGTTATCTTGAAGTCCCCACTTGCCGCGAGCGACCTTGTCCAACGCTTGCATTGCGAATCCCGCCTCTCCAGATGGCATGCCAAGGTGTCAATCCCCTATAGTCAGCGCTCAAGGGTGGTAAGGCCAAGTAAAAAGCCCCTCTCGGAGGGACTTGTTGTGACCTCGCTGAACGTAAATGGCCTTCGAAACAAACGGATTGAACTTGAGTGTCTAATTCACTGGGAACACTGGGAGGTGGTCGGGTTGCAGGAAGCGTGAATGTTCTTAGGTAGTTGGCCGTTAAAGGTACCGGGTTTTAATACCTTTCAGTCCCTTGGGTCAGGCAAACCTGGCGAGAGAGGATTGATCTCCCTTACCTCCCGGCGATGCCGGGCCTTTGAGCTCAGCGTGTCTTCCCCCAACGGTATCTTCGTCCAGCTGCACCCGGAGGGGTAGACAGGACCGTGGGTCCACGGGAATGTGTACGTGCCTCAGAGGGCACTGATAGAAGCACGCGCCGATATGTTAGAGACTCTAGTGAAAAATTTGGTGAAGCTGGCCCAGAAGAATGTCCCAGTCGTTGTGGGAGGCGATTGGAACATGTCCCGGTGTAGGATGGCTAAGTGGCTAGAGTCTAAGTGTCCCAAGTATCAAATCCTTTAGTGTCGTGGCTCCCCTCTCACGTATCACTCCCCTCGTGGTAAGGGAAGATCGGACATCGATTTTTTATAGTCAATAGTTTGGCCTTGTCCTCTCTTCGTAAATCCTATGTCCTGCGGAGCACGGGCATTTTAGATCACTGGCCGGTGTGATGCAAGATCTTAGGCACCGCACCGGGCATAGGGGTGAAACCCGTAGTTGAAAGGCGACCGAGGATCGACGCGACTAAAGTCGAGGGGGCTGGAGGACTCTTTTTGCATAGCAATAAGTGGGAGCCCCTCCTTCAGTTGAACAATTCTGAGGGCCCGGATACAATAACCCTTTAATTGATCCAGGGTTTCGAGGATAACGTCAAAGCCATAGCAAAGGAGGCCGGAGTCTTTGGGAGGCAGCATCCCGTATCGTTGGATAAGCGAACTAGGCTAGATTCCAAGGCTAGGCGGGCAATTAACAACAAGCGTAAGGCATTCCTTAAGGTTAGAGAACTGGACCTGCAGTTGACCCAAGGTAAAGATGCGTGGAATGCGTACGTATAGGCACGAGGACTTGCTCGTGCCGCGGAAAAGGATTCGCAGCGCCTGGTCCAAGAACAACTAGCAAAGAAAGGCTCCGACCTCCTGCGGCGAAGAGAGCACAAGAGGTGGTGGAGCTTGAACCAACGAATGTTGGGAAAAGGTCCCGAAAGCGAGACCATGCAGCCCCTTCTGGATAGTGCGGGGTCTTGCAGGCGGGCGAAGAGGAAACTCTTGAAATCTGGCGAGGGCATTATCAAAGTATTCTCGGATGAATCTGGTACAAGTCTAGATCCTAGGGCCTGGCAGGACAAGCCTGTCAGAATGTGGCCGAGAATGACGGAGGTGAATGACCCTTTCTCGTGGTCGGAAGTCCGTAAGGCTTGCCAAGGACTGAAGCGTCACAAGGCGGCGGGAGTGGATGGTTTCCCGCCGGAAGTGTTCAAGCTCCTTGTGAAGGACAAAGGCGCCCGGAGCGATAGGGGTGTGCCTAGAACACTCATGGGAAGAGTTTACTTGAGAGTTATCCAGTCTATTTTCGATACAGGGGAGGTCCTAGAAGAGCACGCTGCTGCGGTGCTCATCTCCATACCGAAGAAGGGCGACCCTACGGTTACGGATAACTACTGAGGTATCTCTCTCATCAATGTAGCACTTAAGCTCGTGACTACTATTTTAGTGACGCGCATCAGTAGGACTCTAGAAGAGCGTGGCTTCTCCTTGAAGGGCCAAGCGGGCTTCTGATTTCGTGAGGAGTGCATTGGACAAGTCGTGTGCCTAAAGGAAATTGTCCTACGACGAAAGAATGATGGTAGACCAACGTACGCAGTATTCGTCGATTTCCAGAAGGCATACGACTCTGTTCCGCACGAAGCCTTGTTCTACAAACTCGAGGCCGCCGGGGTGGGAGGGAAAGCCTTACGCTTTATTAAAGCCCTCTATAGCCACTCTCAAGTCTGCATCAGAGTTGGTGACTGTCTCTCTGAGCCCATTAAAGTGGAAAGGGGTCCGTCAAGGGTGCCCCGGATCACCCACCCTCTTCAACATCTTCATTAATGATGTTATAAATGAGGCAGCAGACTTCGGAGTGGACATTCTCGGATTAAAGCAGAAAATTCAAGGTTTACTCTTCGCCGATGACCTCGTCCTGTTGGCGGACTCCTCGGATGAGCTCCAGACTGCACTGGATCGACTTACGATGTGGGCTCAATCATGGGGCATGAAGTTCAGTATAAGCAAGTGCTAGGCCACAGTCTTCTTCGGGGACCTTGAGGACCTCAAGAAGAATGGTTCGTTCATGTTAGACGGGGAACGTGTGGAGGTGACTGAAAACTATAGGTACCTAGGGATCATCGTGGATTCCAATTTCAGCTTGGAGACCATTATCCAAGATAGGACGGCAAAGGGGCGGGGATGCCTCTTTGCAGCCAAGCACGTCCTCACCTCCCGTGCTCTCCCTCTATAGACGAGGCTCAACATTTTCAAAGCTTGCGTCTACCTTGTGATTACCTACGGAGCAGAGATCATGGGGGCACACGACCAAAAGAAATTGTTGCCGCTCCAGCGCCTTGTGGCTATAGGATTGAGGTGGTTGGTTGGGAAAGCGGCAAAGTCGACGTCAGTCACAGCGTCGACCCTGCATCACGAATTGAACGTCCCCCCGGACGTCACCTTCTGCGGTGCCCAACGGAAGCGTGCATATGACAAGTTCGGATCAGTTAGCACGCTTATTAGGGACGTAGTAGCGACCACCCCGAAGTCCCGGAAGGGGTGGTCTTGGACAACTAGGACGGATAGGTGGTTCCGTCAACATTGTCCAACGGCAACCGTGGAGACGGCCAGGGAACTGATATGGGAAAAATGGGACTTGAGTCGTTTGTGCCTCTCTGACCAACTATAAGCTCCGTGGGATGAATATCTCGTGCAAGTACCTTTTTCGGTGTAACTTATCTCTGAGTATGAAGCGTGACGGCGAGCGCCTCTTACTGCTCACCCGAGTAGGAGGATTAAGACTGGTAGATAAAGTCTTACCGAGGGGGAGTGCATGCCCCCTATGCAATGACTTGGACGGCAGACAATCAATTGACCATATTCTTTTGCATTGTCCGGCCCTGACTGGAGCTTGAGCTGACCGTCTCGACGGGCTGTTGGATACCATTCGGGACTTACAGGACCCGGCGGGTGTCGCTCTAAGTGACGGTGAATTTACCATTATCCTCCTTGGTGGGGAGGCTCGCGGAGTCAGGTTGACCCATTGGGTTAGCTCGCATCCGCATTCAAGGGGAGCAGTTTTGCAGGGCACCACCTTGTAGCGGCTTTCCGTGGTGAGGCAATACCACAATATCAAAGAGCATTAAACGCTAGGTTGTTAACCTAACGGACCGATTTGATGAATCGGAGATGAATCAGATCCCTCTGACGTATAGAAGGGGGGCAAGGACAAAATTCTCCTTAATAGCAAAAAGTTATGAAACTATGTGCTAAACCGAAAGACTTAATGATACCGGTGCATGGGTTGCCTCATCAAATGGACAAGAGGAGTGTTGGAGACTCTCATTGTCACCGGATCGGGACTCCACCTACGAGCCGACGCCCAAGTTGGGTATGGCAATTTCTCTCAAAAACCTGCAGGGGTGATCAAGGTTTTGGCGAGTGAGGGCAACCAAGTCTCGTAGTATCTAGATTCCTACGGGGCTCTTGGGCGCTGTCACACCCCTAACGGGGTCCGCCGCGGATCCCTTGGATAGACTAACAAGAGTGCAAGTTCCAAAAGATTGAACGGGCGATCCATCCCCAAGGTGGTGTCTAAGGTCTCTAATTGAGATTGAAATCAGTGACAAAAGCATCACCATGCGAGAGTAGGTGCCCGGCCCCCGGCTTGCTAGAGTAAAAGTTTAAAAAAATAGCATAAATCTATGAGAAAGAGCTTTTGGCAGTGATCCATGCTCTTACTCAGTGGCGACATTACCTACTCGGAGCCGATTTCACAGTCTTCACTGATTACAAGAGTTTACGCTACTTCTTGTCATAGAAGCAGCTTTCGGAAAAGCAGATGTGGTGGGCTAACATCTTGTCACAGTTTCACTTCTAGATTGTCCATGTTCAGGGACAAAAAAACTTGGTGGCAGATGCTTTGTCTCGAATGCTAGTCTTGGCTATTTCTGCAATTCATCATAGAAGCTTCGAGGACATGGTTGATCAGTACGCCACAGATCCAGATTTTTCCGATGTATTCACTCGAATACAGAATGGGGAGGTAGTAGCGGGATATTCCATATGGGATGGCTACTTGATGAAGAAAACGATGTTGTGTGTCAGACAGCCGTTGAGGGAGAAGGTTCTGACTGAGTGCCATTGTCCACCTTTTACGGGTCACCGCGGCATGGACGCCACCTTGAAAGGTGTGGAGCGTTACTTCTTTTGGCAGAGACTCAAGAAAGATGTGGACGACTTTGTACGCAGTTGCTTAGTATCCCAAAAGGTTAAGTTTGACAGGCATAAGGCACAAGGATTGTTACAGCCTTTACCCATTCCCACCCGCCCCTGGGAAAGTATTGCAATGGATTTCATTTTTTATCTCCCGAAGACACATAGTGAGCAGCATGGCATTTGGACTGTCATCGACAGATTTAGCAAGCAAGCGCACTTCATTCCAGTGAAGAAAACAGTCAAGCCGGATCATTTAGCGAGACTGTTCATTGCACAGAGATACATTTGAGACACATTGTCTCAGTAGAAAGGGTACAAATAGACCCGGCCATATACAGTTTGACGTCGCCTTCTCTGGAGAGTGGCTCTCAGACATTTCAGGGAGCGACAGGCGGCATATTACTTCAAAGGAACGGTGCGGATGAATGTCATCACGACTTGGCATCACTTGAAAATGACTGAGAAAGATACATTGGATGACTACTGCTAGAGATTTTGGGATACTTGTTTGCTAGGGTCTTCGTTTCGAAAGACCAGATCGAGCGGTTTTGTTGTGGTTTGCTAAAGAGATTTAAGGCTATGCTTTAAACCAGAAGTCTGACTCCATTCAGAGACTTATGGGACATGACTAAGCAATGATTTGGAATGCATGCTGGCTCATTGACTTATGTGAAGGGTGGGATAATATCCACCTCAAAAAGGCAAGAGTCTGCCAATGAAGAGAATGAATCAAGGGAACCAGATGATAGCTCATCATGGGATTTTGGAGAATCAGAGGGTTCCGACGAACTAAGGGAACCAAATGCAAGTTCATCAAAGGACTCCAGAGAAAGCGGAAACAAATGATAGTGCGTCTTACGGTTCCGATGATTGACTCTGACGTGCCAATGGACAGGGGAAGCGAAAGACGCTCAGGACACAAGGAAAGAAAGGATAAAGGGAATCAACTGGTAGATCATAACATTCCCCAGACACAGGATAAGATTGAGACTATTCTTAATTGGCTAGATTTGAAGAAAGTTCATGAAGTTGGAAACTTCTTTGGCTTGTGTTCTTACTACCGGCGTTCATTCGAAAGTTTGCAGAGGTAGCTTCCCCTTTGCACATTCTGACACAGAAAGGAGTCCTTTCTCGTGGGGACCCACAGAGGTGACTGCCTTTCAAACACTGAAAGAGAAATTGACTACTGGACCAGTGTTGGCTTTGTCGGACTTGCAAAAGCCATTCAAAGTATATTGTGATGCTTGTGGTCGTAGTAAGGTAACAATCTTAACGCAAGAAGGCCATGTGATTGCCTATGAAAGCCGATTGTTTTCAAGGCCAGAATGACAGCACAGATTTATGAGAGAGAGCTTTTGGGAGTGATCCATGCTCTTACTCAGTGGCGACATTACCTACTTGGACCCGATTTCATGGTCTTCTGTCATGAGGACGTGGCAATTGCTAACTTGAGTTGTTGGTTTCTTTCCGATGATTTTTGTTTAATTTTTGGGACTCTTTTTGAAGTTGCAAATGGCCGGACATTGTATGGCGAGTATGAAACGGCCGACGATTGAGAGTTTCACCCGCAATCAAGAAGGGTAGGTCACCACGAGTTGGTCGGGCCAATTGGCACTGGAATCTGAGCAATAAAAGGATGTCTAGGCTCAGTTTAAAGTCATCTAGGCCCCTCGCTACACTCATAAGTCAGTGGATACTAGGAATTAACTCAAAAGAGGCAAACTGGACACATGGCAGCTCCGGATGCATTTACCAGAAGCATCAACAAGAGGGGGTGCCCATTTCAAGAGAGGGGGACTGATTTCAGGTCATAAGTGTGCTACAATGTGTGTGAGTAGTGGGTGCAGGTGCTCACAGCTTTAATGGAAAGCTTGCCTTCTCCCTTGCTCTATGTAGCGCGACGATTTGCTCTCGCGCATCTCTCTCTCCCCTTTGCACATATGGTATTGCCGCACTAGTTGGGCTTCTTAGATGACCATGTACAGTTCTGGGTGTTTTATGCGTGTTTGCCAAGGCAAGAGCCTTTTGTACAGGAATTAGCTAATTGGATTAGCTAATTGCTAATCCCCTTCAAGTACACACAGTTCCATCGCGAAAGAATGCGAAAATGGAGAGTTTTCTCGCGTGAAAACTCGTTCGATTTATAGGGGAACTGTCCCATTGTGTGCGGGAGCACGTGAGACACGCGTAGGCGTGCTCGCTCCGCTCGAAACGGTCCAAAACAGAGAATTACAGCCTGTTGTGTTTTTCTGCAGGTTTAGGGTTTTGCACCTAAACTGCAAGGACTCACTAGGGGAGCCTCGGAAAGGCCTTGGGATGCGTGTACAAGGCAGTAGGAACCTAACAATGGCAAAGCAGGAAATTACAGTATGCTGAAATTGACGTGCAGCTAATTGGAAAGCTTCCAATCCGCAAGGGAAAGCGTCCTTGACATGTACTTTTGACCTACAAGGATTTTTGCGTCATTATGTTGGCAAAATTGGGTCAAAAACCTGCAATAACAGCCATGGACAGGTTTGGTGGCGAAATTGGGTCAAAAACCTGCAATTACAGCCATGGACAGGTTTGGACAGCTTGGTGAGGATTAGGTGGAAGCATTTGGATCCTTTATTTGCCAGGGGCGCCTCGGGAAAGAATTGGGTGCTTGTACAGGACAATTTAGAGAGATTTCCCGCGAGGAATCTCGTCTAATTCAAGGGGCAAGTGACCCTACAGGTGCGAGAGCTCGAGGGCTATCCACATAAGTGATTGCCAGGCGAATCGGAGCGTAAAACAAAGAATTCGGTGAGCTGTAATTTCTCGCCAGGTTTTGCAAAGAGCTCTAAAGTGTGTGGAAAGTCAATATTTACTTGGAATTTTGTCCGTGGAGACTTCTACTGTGGTTATGTTGCCGAAATCAGGTTAGAGTAGAGGAATTTCAGCCCGATAAAAGTGGAACAGCTTGTAGAAGTTTATAGGTTTTTCTCAAGTATATTAAGAATAAAGAAATACCGAAAGGGGCGCCAATCTTTGGGGCCAACGGGTTGTCGTTGTCTGCTTGGGAGCGCTCTAGCTATCAAGTTGTGAAATGTCTTGAAGTGTTGAATTCAAGTCACAGGTTTATTCGTGAATTTCCTTTGTGTCCTAAAGTCTAAAGTAAAGTTTCGGGTGAAAGCCTACGTCTACCGCCCTACGGGCCGGTTCTAGTCTTCACTGATCATCAAAGTTTACGCTACTTCTTGTCACAGAAGTAGCTTTCGGAAAAGCTGATGCGGTGGGCTAACATCTTGTCACAGTTTTACTTCCAGGCAAGGTAGGATCAAAATGTACGTACGGATCCGTTCCATACCGTACAGACGTACTGTATGATCTGTACGGTACATATCGATCCTTACAAGGCACTTTTTAATATTTTTCTTTTTGGAAGATGAGTGTGGCTGAGGGTTTTTGATGCATTTTTGCTAACTTATGGGCGACCAAACCAGTTCTCATTTGAGCTTTAATATGCGTGTGCAATCATCAATGTTGTCTAAACTTTCAAGTCTCTTGCAGTAGTTACACAGTATGTGGTTGTCTTGTAAAACATGTCTTTAAATGTCTCTAAAATTTGTTGCCCTCTCTTGTTTTTTATCAGAAATGTCCTAGAAAGTTTGGTAAATCGATTTTTTTCACAAGAGTACGTATTTTTACGTACATAATTTTTTTTCCTATATGTAACAACGTACAATACATACATATACGCCACGTATGGTACGTTTGGTACCACCTTGCTTGTAGATTGTCCATGTTCAGGGAGAGAAGAACTTGGTGGCAGATGCTTTGTCTCGAAAGCCACTAGTTTTGGCTATTTCCGCAATTCATGGTTGATCAGTACGCCACAGATCCGGAATTTTCGGATGTATTCACCCGAATATAGGGATATTCCATACGGGATGGCTACTTGATGAGAAAACGATGTTGTGCGTTACAGCCGTTGAGGGAAAATTTTTGACTAAGTGCCATTGCCCACCTTTTACGGGTCACCACGGCATCGACACCACCTTGAAAGGTGTGGAGCGTTACTTCTTTTGGCCGAGACTCAAGAAAGATGTGGACGCCTTTGTACGCAGTTGCTTGGTATGCCAAAAGGTCAAGTTACAGCCTTTACCCATTCCCACCCGCCCCTGGGAAAGTATTGCTATGGATTTCATTTTTGATCTAACGAAGGCATAGAGTGGGCATGATGGCATTTGGACTGTCATTGACAGATTTAGCAAGCAAGCTCACTTTATTCCAGTGAAGAAAACAGTCAAGCCGGATCATTTAGCGAGACTATTCATTGCACAGATTTTCAGACTACATGGCATGCGTGAGACAATAGTCTCCGACATAGATCGCCGATTCACGAGTTTGTTCTGGAGGGCTATTTGGGAGAACATTGGCACACGGTTGTAGTTCTGATCATCTTCCACCTGTAGATAGATGGGCAATCTAAGATTGCAAATTGAGTTGTACTGGATTTATTGAAGTCTTACATTTTTGATCAGAAGACTCAATGGGGATTTTTTGTGCCCTTGGTGGAATTTTCCTACTACAACACGATCCACTCTTCAACGGGGAAGGCGGTAATTGAGATCATTGCAGGTGCTGCGAAGGTTCCACCCTTCCTTAGCACGAAAGATAAGATTTTTGAAGCCAACTAGTACACGAGGGACTTGGACACTGCATTTGCCAAGGTCTGGGAGGCTTTAGCGAAATCTCAGGAACGACACAAGAAGGCAGCAGATCGACAGTGTCGCAATTTGAAATTAAACGAAGACGATTGGGTGCTCTTATGTTTTGAGAAGGCACGCCTAAGAAAGAAAATGAAAAGGAGCGGCTTTTTCCAAAGCTTAGCATGAGATACTATGGCCCTTTCCACACAAAAGAAAAGATAAATGATGTCTCCTTTAGACTGAAGCTGCCCGATACTTGGAAGATTCACAATGCTTTTCATGTGAGGCTATTGAAGCCTTTTAAAGGCGATGTGCCCGATGATGGGGAGCCAGATGAGCAACCCGAAGTGGAGGAAAGCGAGGAGATACTCGTTCCAGAACAGATATTGGCACACAAGGACAGCAAGATAAAAGGTAAAGTGATTAGGTGGTTCTTGGTTAAGTTCAAGAACTATCCTGCATTGGATGCGACGTGGATGGAGGAAGAGGACCTAGCAGATACTCCTCAGATTTTGGAACTTTACCTTGAAGCATTCGGTTTAGCATAGTCTACTCCGATAGAACCCCGATTTCAGCAAGGGTGAATCTAGTGCAGGGGGTTTGGACAAGAGGGGAGTCACTCCACTCCTTTATCAATTGATTACCCCGATTTTGAATAGAGTCACTGATGTCCCCTTTGGGTTTCAAAGATACTAAAGGGCTGAGTAGTATTCTGCTGTATGAGTTTATAACTTGAATTCCCGAAAATGAAAACGATTGATTTGTACTCGACTTGTTTGAGTGCAAAAACTGAAAGGCGGAATGACTGCATCATTTCGGTATATATCTCTATAGACATGATTGCAATAAGGATTAGTTAATCGGGCATTCGTAAGGTTTGGAATGGATCTATATTTTGATTACTAAATACGTTGCCGATTGGTCATAGCCTGGAGATTTGGAATGAATTTGTTTGTGATTTGTCATGTGATGTCAAGTGATGTCCTTTTATGTCCGGTGATGTGACTGTCGTTTTATACAAGTGGTAGATGTGTCTTGTCTAGTGCGCCTGTACTAACAATCAGTGTCTACTAAGACAGTTTATGGCCTTTGTTTGTTTTGCAGGGGTAATCGAGGGCGATTACAATTCTTAAGTCACAAACTGGTGACGTGGCGGGCCTCCGGACACACACACCCCCCCTGTTGTTGATCCCGTGAAATGTGCCGACAGGCTGACGTGGCCAGGTGTACGGACGTCCACAATTTCCACTGACTACTGATGTGGCAGAATTTCCGCAAAACACGTTGGTCTGTTGACGTGGCAGTATGTACGGATCTCCTCAATTGGCGCTGGCTGCTTTTGGCTGGCTGAATTAGTGCTGGCAAGCTTTTGGGACAGTTTGCTTTATTTTTGAAAGCTTTTGAGTTTAACTTTTGGGGCTTTGCTTTTGGGCATCCCTTGTAAGAATAAATAAGCATGAGGGGCTCACTTCTCTGGGCATGTGGACGCGGAGACTGAGAGTGAGCACCCGTGGGCTCTTGTATTTTGCACACAGATTAATATAAAAAGAAATACCGAAAGGGGCGCCAATCTTTGGGGCCATTACTTTCTGGCACGGAATTACGCCGGCCCGTGTCGTCTTTTGTGAACTGTTTTAAAGTGAATCTCTATTGTGTTGTGGTAGAATCTCTGTTGTGTCTATGTTGTGTCCAAGTTTGTTACCGAACGGGGTGCACCGCCTTGCTTGACTTGCTCCCTTCTCTTTGCACTTGAACTTGAGGGGGGTGCACTAGCGATGTCGCTAGTGCCTCTTGGCATTTTTTCAACTTTTTATTTAATTTTTTCTCTTCCTCCCCCCTTATCCCTCTTCCACATTTTCCTTTGACCACCTTAGGGGACTCCCCTTGAGCTCGGTCTGTCTAGCTTGAACTGAACCTTTTGGAGCCCCTTGGGATTTACCCGCTTGATTGGCCCTTTGACTTGCCTCCAACTGCTCTTTGACCCCTGGGGCACCCACCCCTTCACATCTCTCTCTCTCTCTCTCTCTCTCTTTTTTCCATGCCAAGGAGGCACTAGCGACCTCGCTAGTGCCCCTTGGGCTGCTCTCCAAAAGCCCCTAATGGCGCAGGAAGGAGCCGCCTACCGGGTCTGCCACGTCATCACACCGCGCCGCCCGCTTAGAGTTGTCCATTGCTAGCCGCCGGTCGTTGCCGCCACCTCCTTCCTTGACCAAAACAACGCCAAAGTCCGCCCAAAGGTGCGTGCGTAGCGTCGCCAGACGCCCTCGCCATTTCCACAAGCTCCCTCTCCCTTGTACAGGCATCTTATGGGCCATGACCCTAGACTTATACACCGCCTTGTGGGCTTTGAGATGCGCATATGGGATTTCTCCCACTGTCACGTGGCAGCTTTGCATGAAACTTCCTCCAAAAGCCTCCAAAGTTCACCAAAATTCTCTAACTTAATTAAAAAAAACTTTTTGCCCGTAGTGGATGCCTTGCCATTCACTGCTCACAAATCCAACCCAAACTCTGTAAAGCCACCAACAAAGTCTGCATTGTCGACTTCAATTCCTCCTCATCTTGCCGCATTCCAAGATCTTCAAGGCCGCAAATCAAGGTCGCGAAAGTGGGAAAAAACATCCGGACTGCTTTGTCTGCAACCACCGCCGAACTTCTACCAACGTCTTTGCCACATTCTGTTTCTCTTCCTCTTTGATAATCCGTACCTGTTCCTTGATGGCCTTGATTTCCTCTACTGAGGGCTGGAATTCACCTTCCTCTAGTCCACTACTTGCTCTATCAGCAAGCTCTCGCTTGAGGGCTGAGACCTCTTCTTTGAGTGCTTGTGAATCCACCTAAGTGCTTGTATCTCTACGTGTAGGTCCTCTTTCTCCTTCTTCCATTGTGTGCCTTTGTTTAGGAACATTTGAAGAAGGTTGGCCTTCTCCTTCCATTCCTTCATCTCCCTTTCCACTTGTGTTTTCTGCTTGTTTGTAAGCATGAAGGTTGCCTTCGTACGGGACTTGCAAATTGGTGAAGCGCTCATGACCTCCATCACAGCCCTTGCTGCGCAGGCCCTCATTCCTGCTCGTGTTTAGTAACACTGCTGAATACTGATGGGGTTCTGTTGCTCCAACCCGCATTGGCTAAACAGAATACGATGGCTGGAAACAGTGAAGCAATGGCTGATGTTGAGGCTGAACAACTGCAAACTGTTGGAGCTCCATGCGATGGGCTGGCTGGGCTGGATGCGCAAGGGGCTGATCTGCTGTCCCATGCCAGAGCTGCTGGAGTTCCACGCGATGGGCTGGCTGGAGCACCACACACACACACACACACACACAAATGAAATGAAATGATATATTAACGTCTACAGAAGGCCAAAATGACCTATGAGATCAAACTGATTACAAGGTGAGTTTACCAAGTCTGGGTACAAACAAAGAAAACTACAAACTGGAGACTGAGATAGGAGTGCTACCGACTCCTATGGGTGGTTGGTAAGGTGAGCAATGGTATAATGCCACAAAGGTACAAAGTGGGCATAAGTGTCACCATGATACAATATAGTAGTAACATGAAGCCTATCCCGATCGACACTCTGGGTTGTGGATCCTCTACCGCAATCTCCGTCGGTGTTGCATGGCTCCCCTCCTCAGTCGTGGTCGTCTCGATCTCCCCAACTCTAAAGCTCGGTCAATGAGAGTACCACAAGTGTGTGTATGGGTGGGAACTGAGCTCTGTGGTGGTGGTGGCCCCTTTGCCTCTGTGGTACTCGGACTGAAGAAATCTGAAATGCGTATCTGGGACTATCTCTGTCTATGTCCTCTCAATAGAGAGTCTCTATGTCTCTGCATCTCAAGTAGAGATAATCCGAGACATTTTTGCTCCTGATATCTCATGACTCTAACGAGTCAAAACCATCTCTGAATAAATAGTAAAAGCGTCCCCGAATGTCATAGTAGACTGTGCAGTGACATATGAAGTGAAACTCTGTCTCTGGCTTTGCATGGCATAACTGACATATCCTCCTATCCGCTGGTATGCCTCTGAATCTACCTGTCTCAATCCCAAGCTGGTGTGAAGATGTGCGTATCTGGCCTATGGCACATTGTAACCCATGAGATAGGTGTGTGTCCATGTAGCTTGGCCGTGTGACAGAGCCGTCTGTCGTGAGTTGGAGAAGATGCTCTCTATAGAAAGCCCTCTTCGTACCCAACTCCCGTGATGGCTCTATCCATGTCCTTCCGGTATCAAGCTGGATAAGATCTTGCCGAATGAGTCTAGTAATCTCCATCCGTGTAAGAGCCGAAGATGGTGCATCAAGAGAATATTGGAAAGGGGGCAGCCTGTCCATGCTGAGACCATGCCTCTGAAACCATGAGCTCATCTGTGCATACCAACATGATGTATCTCCTTGTAATGCCAGCTGTTTGGATGACTCAAGAGCAAGCCTAGCATATCTGTCCCTGGTGGTGTCCCACAAGCTATGTACAAATGATACTGATCTGGTAAGTGCCTCAATTTCCATAGGTGGGGCAGCCAGCTCCGCTCGTATGATGTCATGTGGGACTGAGGTCTTGGCTCTGATCAACCTAGAAATCATAGATACCAAGGGCCTCTCCATATTATTCCATCCAGCACTGCCAACAGATGGTCCCCAAACCTGAACCCCGTAGTGCATAATTGAAGCGACCAAAGTGTTGAAGAGTCAGAGCTTTGTTCGAGGTTCTTGGAACTGAACCTGCGAACAAATCCTCTCTTAATTGCCTAGGGCTGCATAGGCACGAGTCAATCTAGCGTCTGCTGCCACTTTCAGTGTGAACCTCGGTCCACTAAAGACCACCCCAAGATATGTGTATGCATCAGTGTACTCCATACTGTCCTGACCATATGTGAATGTAGGTGCTGATCTCCTGACCCACTGTGGTGTGACCCACTGTGGTGTGGTATTAAATACCATGACCTTGGTTTTACCAATGTTGACAGACAATCCACTATCCCCTACAAAACTATGCAATGCGTCCAAATGTCTCTGCATACCCTCTGGTGAGTCTGATATCAACACGATATCGTCAGCATACAATAAAAGAGGGATCCATGTCCCTGCAAGCTGAGCACCTCTATCTCCTCCTCTGTCAATATAATCAGAGATCTCATTAACATACTTACCAAATAAAGTAGAGGACAATGGGCATCTCTATTTCACTCCGATAGTGGAGTGAACTATGTCAAATATCCCCTCTAGTGTGTGTACATGACCCATAACTGAATTGTACAATGCTATAATCCCCCATATCAGTTCTGTGGCAACCCCCAATTCCATAAGTCGGTGCATCAATCTGGCCCTCGGTACTGTGTCAAAAGCTTTGCGGAAGTCCACAAAGCTATGATATATCTGTTTGCCATGTGCTCGACCCTCCTCAATGATAGCTCTGAGTGTAAAGACATGATCCAGTGTGGAGAAACCCCTCCTGAAACCAGCCTGTCCAGGTGCCCATATGCCCATAATCTCTGCCCAACTGCTCAGCCTATGCTCAAGGATGGATGCAAACAACCGTGCCAATGTGTGTCCTACCATGATAGTACGGTAATTCCCTGGCAATGTGGGGTCTCCAGTCTTCAAGATAGGTACAATAGTAGACAATCTCCAAGACTCAAGAAAGCCCTCGCACATGACACGGTTGAACAACCGTGCAAGCATCTTTGCCAACAAGTCCCGAGCATGTATAATGTGCTTTGCTACCAAACCCTCATGATCCTATGCCCGTCTGGTCTTCATCCTGTCAATGGCCTTCTTTACCATCTCAGTGGTAAAGAAGGTGCTCGTAGCTTGGCATGGCTGTAGTGGATCTGGTAGTGGTGGTTGTCCAGGTACAATGTATAATGATGCTGCATACTGCCCCCATATCTCCGTAGAAGTAATCGCTCTTGGGGGAGACTACTCATGGAATAGATGCCAAGCTTCTCCTAAATCTCTACTAAGGAAGAGCTGATAGAAATCCTGCTCCATATGGACCAAGAAAGCTTGCTTCTTCCGTCGTACTAGTCGTCGTTTAGCAATACGAGACTGTCTATAGGTGATCACTCTCAATGCAAGCTCTCGTTGGGAGCTCTCCTCTATCGACACTCCTCATCATACCAGCTGTTCTGAGGCATGTGCCCAGAACGACGTGTCTCTATTGCTACCCCATGTAATGTCACTGTCAGCATAGATGTGATCTCCTCCATCGTGTATACTGGCTCTAATATGCATAAAAGTCTACGTATCTCTTCTGCATAGACTGAGTCAGTCTCTGGTGTAAAAGTATAGCGTGGACGTCTACCACCCTGTGAGGCCTGAGATGTATTGTACTCAAGGAGACTAATAATGTCAAAAGTGCATTATCTACTGCTATTCCAACAGGCTTGGGCCCCACTATAAAATCTTGAATGTGAGAGATAAAGCTCGGATGTGTCAGAACATAGTCTAGAGTACTGGCTCCATGTCTGTGTGGAAAACAAGTAAAACCTGTGGATGATGGGAAGGTCGGTAAGCCATTCAGTATGGCTAAACTTTGAGTAGTCATCATCTCCCTGAGTTATCTCCCATACTCTGTATGCTCTCTGACGTGTGAGCATCTCTCAAAGCCCCATCTCCTCTGGCTCTAGTTCTCTGAGCATCTCCTATGAGGTGTCATAGAAAACCGTCTGTGAACTGCCTGTATAGGCATTGAAATCCCCGAATAGTATGATGTCTCCATCCTTGGGGAACTCCCAAATATCATCATCAAGTACAGAGTAAGGAGACTGTCCTCTGGGTGAGGCATATATTGAAGTGCTGGGAGGAAAATAGCATATGGCGATGTACAAGAAACGTCCAGTCTCTGCCCTCAGCCTCATCCACATGTATCTGCTTGATCATCTCTCCGAACTATGTGCAGTAGTGGCTGGAGCTCCTCTCTGAAAAGAACTGCTACACCTCCTGATCCACTAGTCCCATGCTTAGATCTGGTGCATGTCCGGCAAGCTGTCTCCCATCTGTATCCTGATATATATGGCATCAACTGTCCTGGGGCGTGATGAGTCTTAGAGTAGAAAACAATGTCTCTGTCTCTGAAGTGTCCTCAAAGGCCCCCACATCAAGTCTTTACGAACCATTACAGTTCCAAACCGCCATCCTGAGTGTGGTCCCATAGGTCTCGCACCGTCATGTAGGGCGTCTCTCCATAATGACCACTCTTCCTTCTCTGTAAAAAGCTGTCTTCTCCTTTTCTCTTGCGGCCCTAATCTCTGGCATGACTTCCTGCATGTGGGTAAGCTGGGAGAGAGTGAGATCGTCACCAAGGAAGATACCAGTCTTTTTGAGAGTGGGCCTCCTTCTCAAAAAGTACTTCTCAATAGAGGGGAAGCGCAGTATGAGAGCTCTTCCTCTCGATGTTTCTCCCGTGCCTCCACTTTTCTTACCAACCCTCCATGCTCTTGTCTATGTCGCTTTTTGCAACCCCATTAGTATCATGAGCTCCTATACTTCCTCATCAATTTTGTCCCGATCGTTGAGGCCGGTAACCCTCACATGCAAGGCCCTCATACGTCTTCGTTGTTCCTTCTCAAGTGTCATGTTGATGATGGTGGGAGTGGGGATTGATACCTCCATGCCTTTGCCCTTCTTTGCGACCGAAATCCACTTCTCCGCTTCCTCCATGTGCGTGTCTGTCGCACGTGTCAATGCAAAGAACTTGCCGTACATTGTGTGCGAGCCACAAATGGCTGCAAGCACACAACCAGACTAATCTAGCAAGCTTAAGTGAGCAAGGGTGTGTCACTCACCGTCCTATGCTCGCCTTCGTGGAGGATTTTTCGCCGCGAAAAGAAGGAGCTACCGTTGTGCCGCGCTCAACCGCCTCGCCGCCGCCGTGCCGTCGTCGCAATGCTCGATCGCACACACTCTCTCTCTCTTTCTCACGCATAAATACACACAGAAGGAGATGAAGAAGAAGAAGATGGAGATGGAGCAAGAGCATGCTTCCATTGCACAAATGAGAGAATTAGTGATTTTTAGGTTTAGGTGACTTTTATACGAGCTCGCCCATTCACACTTCGGCGCCCATGCTTAACCAACTAACCCTTGAATGTTTCAGTTAGAGTGTGCCTCTCATCGGCGATCACTCTACCCTTTTCTTATTGGACCGACAAGCGCGGTCCATGACTATTAGAAGTGGACGCTGGTAGGTTAACATGCCCCCCTTCTTGATGTAGATCCCGTCCTCGGAATATAAGAGTGCAGCATCGGAATCCACGATAGGAGTACCTATGTTAGAAGAAAAGCAACATTGTGAAAGCTCAAAGGTAGCATGTGTAGGCGTGCAATAAGTGAGATGCATACATGATATTCTAGTAAATGCAAAAAAAATCATGAATTGTAACATTGCCAACTAGAACAAGCGTAGTACCTAAATGAAATGCAATTGAGTTAAGGTCTATTAGGTTGACTCTAAGAGAAGTATGCAAGAGCTAGGGTTAAAGTAAGTACTAGATTGATCAACGTTAATTAAAAAATGTTGATTAAAGAGTAGCTAATCCTAAGATCTAAAGACTAATGATCTTGTCACTTATACCACTTAAGTGTGATCAACATAAAATACAAGGAAGTTTGTGCTATTTGCTTTATCTTTTTTTTTTTTCTTTTTTCTTATTTCCTTTTTTGTTGTTGCTATAGTTGCTGCAAGTAGCTGGGGGACTCGAGGTTTCAAATACCAGCAGTTTGGAGACTCGAGGTCTCAAATATTAGCTTAACACATGGACTTCCACAACACAAGTCACACTTAGCTGAAATAAGCTAGAGAGAACTATATCCTCATAGCCTAAAACATTACTAAAGTTACTACAATTAATAGACTATTTAGGAATTGAAGTCAACAATTAAGTGGCTTAGTTTAGCCTAAGGTCGTGATACCTACTTAGACCAAACTCCCCACTCCCCCCTTCCTTGTGTAGATCATACCTTTTGGAATGATGTCGTTACCTTTTGAAACCAATTGTTCCAAGTTGTTATGGGTGAAGGCTTTAACCAATAGTTTTCGACCACCCTATGCGTTTCATTTAGTTGCAAGGGTGGTAAGGTACTCTTCCATGATTTTATTTGCAACGTTGTTTAGGTGGTGAACTTACAACGGGAGGTGCAAACTCTTTCTTGTTTTTATGGATATGTACAATGGTAGGTGGAGGTTGTGTCGAAGTTTCTATTTCCGTATAGGAACTACATGAAGAGCAAGCAGCTTCATTTGACTTCCCTGTTCCTGAGTTAGGTGGAACAAATCGTTCTTTCTTTGGTACCCAAACTAGCTCTGGATCGGATATGTAGCATTCCGTGATTTTTTCATTTTGCGATCTTCAACTTGTTTTGGAGCCACAGAATTGGGTTTAGATGGGCCAGGTGACAAGTAAGAGCACAATTTATGTTTTGGCACCCAGATTTGATCATTTCCTTCATAGTAGCCTTGGGCTTCCAATAGTTTTTTAGGAATTCAACGCAACGTTTTTTTACATTTCTTGGGGTGACTGGGACGTCTTTTACCAGGCTCCTGTCTTTTAGCACTAGCTATGGTCCCTTTAGGGACCCACTTGTATGTTTTCTTTGTTATATTGGGATGGGTTTTATGTGTCTCAAGCTTTAATTCAACTACATCAGTTGAAGCTCTAGAGAGTTGGGCTATTGGGACATATGGTTCAATCTCTTGGACATGCAATGTTTTGGGTTTTATTTCCTTAAGAGGCAATATCTCAGGGACCATGGCTTGAGTGGAAGGGCTAAGAGTTGGTTTCTGCGTTGTGACACCCCGAGTCCCCCAATAAATAGTGCATCTGGTGGCTATCATCCACTTGCATCCTAGGTTTATATTACCCTCTATAGTTCCATCAGGCATGACCAAAAAGTCTTGAGCTACAACCCCATTGTCACCCATTGTCATAACTGACAAAAGTGTGTCAGATTCCAAAAACCGTAATTTTTTTTCTTGTTGACACCCTTGACTTGGATAATAATCTCAGATAAAGGTGGCTTTCCCAACTGACACCACACCCCATATGATAGTAGATTATACTTAGCACCCGTGTCCAATAAGGCATTATATAGCACTTTTCCATAGACACTATTTAGCTCAATAGGGTATCGTAGAGGTGTGTCAGAGTCTAACCAATCATCCTTTGCTTCAATGTGGAATGCATGTGTAACTCCGAGGTTGACCTCTCGTTGGCGTCTTATGCGTTGTTGTCGCTCTTTCGCCTCAGCTTGAGCTTGTATCTTTTTCAATTTTGTTTGTGCCTTGGCTGCCTTTTTTTGATGGATGGCACGTAGCTTCTCTTGGCTTAAAGGATCATAATATCTTTTAAATTTGCTACCATTGAGGAATCCAATGGTTTCAACTCCATCTAGAGTCTCAACACGAATGGTTCCTTGTGGGGTGATTTCACATACTCTATATGGTCCTTTTTTTGCATATTTCAACTTTTTCTTTTCGTTACGCACTCCATACACGAGGACTTTATCACCAACGTTGATATCTTTGTTCTTTAGATGACGATTAAACCATTTCTTCCTTCTGTCTTTCTCCACAAGTGCATTTTGCACAACTAATTGCCTCTCTTCATCTAGCCTTTCAAGGATATATAATTGCTCAACTAAGGGGTTACCATGTATACTTTCTTGAGGAGCTACTCGAAGACTAGGAATGACAAACTCTCATGGCATAACCTCTTCTTGGCCATACACCATCTTAAACGGTCTGCAACTTTGTACGCAGTACGATAAGCCCATAGAGTTGATGTAAGCTTTAAATCCCAATCTGTACGACGAGCTTTCACCGTTTTGGTCAAGATAGAGATTAAGGTCTTGTTGGTGCTCTCAGCTTGGCCATTTGCTTGTGGATAATAAGGTGTGGACTTATGGTGAGCTATCATGAAGTTGGTAGTGAGTTCTTTTATCACTGCATTTATAAAATGAGTGCCATTGTCACTCAGAATCTCAAAGGGACAACCAAATCTTGTATAATGTTCTCAAAGAGAGACTTGGCAGTTTATCTTGCATCAGCCTTGCGTGTCGCCCTGGCTTCCGTCCACTTTGTTACATAGTTAGTGGCAACGATAAGATTGAGTGCTACAAGCTGCCGGACTAATTGGGCCTACAAAGTCCAAACCCCACTTTTTAAATGGTTGAGTCACTTTAACAGGATGTAAGGGCATCCTATCCTTTCAATGCGTGATCTTGTAACGTTGGCATTCATCACATCCTTTTGCAAAAAATAATGCATTCTTGAATAAGGTAGGCCACCAATAGTTTGATTGCAACACCTTTCTAGTTGTTAGTTTCCCTGAGAAATGTCCTCCGACTATACCCATGTGGGCTTCTTGCAGTATGTATAAATACTCATCCTCACGGGCACAACGTGTAAGAATATCATCCTGCCCTAGCCTGTAGAGAGTTCGTGCAATGAGAGAGTAAGTTTCACATTCTTTTAACAGTTTTCGAGCTCTCCTTACAAAGCTCTTTGGATGGAAAACCATTAACTAGAAAGTTCACAATCTTCTCACTCCATTCAGGTATGGTTTCGACTAGGGATAGAGAAGTATCGGGCAACTCATCATCGACTCTAGTAGGGGTTTCACCATTGGGTATGTGAGACAAATGATCCGCCGTGACATGTCTTTTAATAGGTCTCACCACAACGGTAAAATCAAACTCAAAGGAGAATTAACAACCATCGTGTAATTCTTCCCGTGGAACAAGGTCTATTTACTAGATACAACAAGGCTTGATGATCAACATAGAAAACAAACTTGTTGGCAAGAAGGTAGTAGCGAAATTTCTTCATTGCATAAGTGTTATGTCCCGCTCACGGGAGAGGGGATCTAGTCCAGATACCGTCGGGATGGGCGTCCAGTGTCCGGGCGGACGTAGTGTGAACCCGGCCAGTGTGGCCGGCCATTATTATGAAAGGGAGGCCAACGCCTCATTTACAGTTATCGACCCCCATTGGCAGAGTGCCAGTGATTAGCCCGCTAGGCTAGGAGTGCGCGAGGTCACCTCGAGGAGGTGAGGCCGGGTGGTATGGGACGCTCGGTCATACAGGTTCACGTCTACGTCCTCGGACGTTGCCCCAGCACGGGGGAGCTGTCGGATGGTGGCTATGGTCGGGTGGTTTGTCCGCCGCGTGTCTGTAGGCGGTCCGGGTGGCCGGGAGATCTATTCTCTTTATTCGTTTCATGGTATCAGAGCCGGCTTGGCTGCACGAAGGACTGTGTACACACCTACGGATCGGTTCGAGTCGGGGAACCTCAAGTTCGCGTAATTTTTAGTCATTAATTTGCTTAAATTACTTACTTTTCTTCTCATAAGCATGTTTGCAGGTGAAACTTAATGTGTTTTTTTTGCTGATTTTTGACAAAATTCAGCAATTTAACAGGTGGGAGTGCTGAAAATCAGAGGATTCTTACCGAATTTACTGGTTTTCAATGAAAATCAATGTATTTTATCATTAATTTGTTGCTTTAGATTAAAATTCAGCATATGGTATACTTTCAAATCTCTCTGTAAATCCCTCTTTGTAAGTCTCTCTGTGCGAAGCATAGAGAGAGAGAGAGAGAGAGAGAGAGAGAGAGAGAGAGAGAGAGAGAGAGAGAGAGAGAGAGAGAGGCGGGGGGAGAGAGAAATAGAACTACCTCTCTCTGTGAGCAGACCTTGAGTTTGCAGTGGAACTTGCATAGTTTTTGTTTTCCAACGTGGTGTCCAATTGGTAGCCTAGCGTGTGCCAAACTCATGCGAGCGCAAGCTCCCCATATTCACGCGCCTGTGCTCTCTCCCACACTCCACGCGGCATCCGTTCAGAGCAGAGCGTTCGATTTGCTTTTTTGGGCAGCGCTGGAGTTTTTACGCTGTCTTATTTTATGGCCAAGGATTTTTTTTAAGTGACTTGGTCACTTGAGGTTTTTTTTAAGTATAGTCTGGACACTTCAAATTTTTTAACTTAAAGTGTGAACCCTGCAGCTTATTACAAAAAATCACTTACAGAGACTTGAAAAAGTCTACAGAGATCTCTCTCTTTTCACTCGTCTGCTCGTCACCTGAGCTCTCCCTCTCTCACCTGCTCGCGCTCTCGCGCTCTCCCCATCACCTGCTCGCGTTCAGACGCTCACGCCGACAAGTGGAGCTCTTCGAACTTCAACTTTTCGCGATCGAAAAGTGTAGAAAAGGCCTGGTTTCGCGTGAAATTTCTAGTTTTTCACGCACTTTGCCATGGATTCCTCCAACTCAGATGTGCAGCGTGACGACGCGCCAAGTAATATCCAAATTCCATTCAGGCATGCTCTTTATACATGGATTACAAGTACTTTCCAGAGTTTCGACCAGCGTGTCACCGCTCTGGAAAACACGAATCTTCAGACGAACCTTCGCTTGGCCTCTCTCGAAAGGGTCGTATAAGGGCTCAGTTCCTGACTTTCTACTCTCGAAAATATGGCTCAGTTGATCACTGTGCGTATTTCCGAGGGGGAAACCCATCTCTAGCAATTGCGGATGCAGATTGCTGCTTTTGGGCGTTCGCAGGGTGGTCCAACAGCCACAATTCCGTACAAAACTACAATTTTCTCAGGTGAAGAGGAGTGTACGGAATTGGCCATAAATAATTGGCTGTACCAGTGGACCACTTACTTTGATCTCCATGGGGAGCATGATGAGCGGAGGATTCAGACGATTCCTCTCTATCTGCGCAGTAAGGCGCTTACCTGGTGGCGTGACATGACAGAGAAGCCTACGACGTGGGCTGATTTTTGTGTGAAATTCAAGAGGGATTTCGCCAAAATGGACCCTTTGAAAGCTTATGCCAAACTACAGAGTCTTTTGATGAAAACTCTGTCTTTTGATAGATATACGACAGCTTTTAAAGAGGCGCTCACCTTCTGCAAGGTGGATTCTAGGCACGCCGTGCACATGTATCTGCTGGGATTGCATGAGAACTACCGTTGGGCCTTAATTAAGGATAAAGCCCTGATTGACGTCGAGGATGTAGTGGCAAAGGCCAGGACGTTCCATTTAATAAATGGAGCGAATTATAAGAAGAAAAGAACTACAGACCATCAATCTGGTGAGGGTGCTTCGAGGAAGCGACCCCGATTCCAGCATAAGTCCAAATCACCGCCGAGATCTTCACAGGAGAAGAAGAAAGCCAGAAATGCTTTAGTTGCTGATGCAGTGAAGAAGGGGGCTTGCTTCGGATGTGGCCAGATGGGTCACCAAATCAAGGATTGCCCCAAGAAGAAGAAGACGCAGAAATCGCAAGGTCGTTCTTCGGTTCAGATTCACGAGATCTCAGGTAACTCTGATGTTGTTCAAGTTGAAATCCATCATTTAGCGCACAGTTCATGCACTAACTGTACTTTTAGTACCTAAGTGTTTGATAAGCACGATCTTCTCCGTTTCCCGGGAAGATCAATGGTCACGACGTGACCGTACTCCTTGAAAATGGAAGCTCACACAATTTTGTGGATGCAAAATTGGTGCAGAAACTGAGCCTACGGACGCGGGAAGTGACCATGAGTATCGCGTGAAGATGGCTCGTGGCGTGGATACGGATGTATGGAATCGGATGGTTCCAGACTTGTCGCTCGAGCTGGCTGATTACAAAGAGAACCTGGATTTCCACATCATGCGCTTGGACAGAGCAGATGTTATTTTAGGAATTCCATGGTTTTATGATAAACAAGACTCATTGTATATAGACTATGTACATCACTCTCTTGTTTTTGTTAAGCAGAACATGTCTCATGTATCTGTGTCGCTTTTTAATCAGAAGTCTGTAAATAATGGTTTTGCAATACCAGTTGTTACTGGCTTGGAAATGTATAAAGAAATAAAGTCTTCTGATGTTGACTTTTATCAATGTGTACCATCTGCTTGGTTTGATTCATTAGTGCTTGGTACTTCTGTCACTGAATTTCGTAAAAATGTTTCATGTTCTACTGTTGAACTTGGGGATTCCGAAGAATCCAACCTTATCCGAGAAATCATGACTGATTTCAAGGATGTTTTTCCTGATGATCTACCCCTGCCTTGCCGCCTTCGAGAGGAGTAGATCATGGTATTGAGTTGGTGACGGGTAGTCGGCCCTTCTCCAAGCAACCCTATCGGTTTAGTAAAACCGAGGAGGACGAGATTCAGCTACAGCTGAAGGATTATCTCGACAGGGGTTTTGTTCGGCCTAGTAAATCCCCGTGGGAAGCGCCAATGCTACTTCCTCGAAAGAAGGATAACACTATGCGCTTCTGCGTGGATTACAACGGGTTGAATAGGCTCACTGTCAAGAACAAGTATCCGCTCCCGCGTATGGATGATCTGATAGATCGGCTCTATGGAGGGTTGTATTTTACGAAGATAGACCTGCGATCAGGCTATCATCCGATAGGGATCAAAGGAAGATATTCCTAAGACAGGCTTCCATACGCGCTATGGTCACTACGAGTTTTTGGTCTTGCCTTTCTGTTTGACCAATGCTCCAGCTACGTTCGAGCAGATGATGAATGATCTGCTGAGACCATTTTTAGGCAAGTTCGTTGTTGTATTTCTCGATGATATGTTGATCTACAGCCGAAGTTTGTCTGAGCACCTATTGCATATACTCACTGTTCTCGAAGTATTGAGAAAAGAAGCTTTACGCTAAGGCTTCTAAGTGTGAATTCTTTAAGAAAGAGCTTCTGTACTTGGGTCACATCATTACTCGTGATGCAATTCGCGTCGACCCTGAAAAGTTGGATAAAGTGCGAAATTGGCCCATTCTGAAGAATGTACGCCAAGTAAAGTCCTTTTTAGGCTTTACCGGATTCTTTCGCAAGTTTATCAAGGATTACTCTAAAGTTGCTGCTCCGCTTACGCAACTTTTAAAAGAAGGGGTGAAAGTGCCGAAGACTTCGGGTTCCTCATCGTAAAGGTAATTCCCTTGTTGTCTGGAATGAGCGCCTCGACGAGAGCTTTCGGATACTAAAGCACTTGGTGACTACTGCGCCAATACTGCACATTGTGGATCCTAGTAAACCGTTTGTGGTTGAAACGGATGCTAGTGATTATGCTATTGGTGCGGCATTATACCAGGATGGATGTCCTGTTGCATTTGAACGTAAGAAGCTTTCTGACGCTGAGATGCGTTATCCAACGTACGAGAAGGAGCTTTATGCTGTGGTCCACGCCTTGAGGAAATGGCGGCACTACTTGTATGACTCTACATTTGTTGCATGGACAGATTATCACTCCTTGCTCTATATCTGTGATCAGGGTGATCTCAGAGGCCGGAAGGCTAGATGGGTTGAGCTTATGCAAGAGTTTGATTTTGAGATCCGTTATAGAAAAGGATCCAGCAATCGAGTTGCCGATGCGCTCAACAGGATTTCTGAGGTTAATGCCTTGTCTATGGCTGAAATCTCGACGGATTTCTATCTCTCTCTCTGAGGGCTATGTCGTTCTAATGGCCATTTTGGCAAGATATGGAACGAGGTCGAAGCGGGGGATGACTCCATAGTTACATGGGACAGCGGATCGGGGTCGGGAACGGGGACGGGACGGCAAAAGTCAGGAAACGGGGACGGGGTTCGGGACGGCAAAAAAAAAAGAAGAGTTTTTTTGGCATTTTTTGACCTATACACATGGCACACACATAGAGCATCACTTTGACCACAAATTTACTCTAAATAGACCAAAGAACATGAGTCATATAGACGCAAATGTGCTAATAAAACATCGAGAAATGAGGACCCAAAGGGTGGCTTTTATAGCCATTGGGGCGCTTTGAAGTTCAAACATATGGCTATTGGAGAGAAACAAGCCTCTAGAAATGATCAGGTTTTCAAAATTTTAAAAAAATCCCCTCCCATCCCCTGCCATCCCCTCCCGTCCCCTGCCGTCCTCTCCGTCCCTTGCCGTTCCTTGCCACGATGTTCCTAGCGCTGGGCACCCAGGCATCCAGAGAACTTTTGGCTTTGGTCAAGCGATATCTCTAGTGAAGAGTCACTAGATGAATCGCTACTTGTGTCTTCTGCTCCCTTGGATAGATTGTCATCTAGGGTACCACTGGGCCCTGAATGGTTTGTCCCCACATTTGCACTAAGATTTAACTCAGATTCTTTGTCCTCAAAGTCATTTTCAATCAATGATTCTGACTTCAAATTGTGTGCGCTACTGGTTCCAATGCCAGTCAGACCTTCATCTTGTAGGTCATCAGAAGCTATATGCATAGCTTTTAGCATATTTAAGGGTACGAGTCGTGGCAATTCATCCCCCTCAGGTGTTACCCAGGCGTCCCCCTGTTTCCCCAAGTGTCTATGGTTGCTGCTAAGTGGACCCGATCCACATTGTCAGACTTAGTCATCCCAAGTAGAACATCCATATAAGGAGAATCTTTCCCAACATTAGTGTCCGCTTTACATGTGTGGGGCCGAGTGAACTGTAGTGTCAGATATATCATCAATTATAAACTTGTTTTCCTAGAGAATGTGCTCGACCAGTTACAAGATCCACTCGAATGACAGAATCTTGGAAGTGGAGGTAGACATGGTTTTTAAACCAGTCATGCACCAATTTTTGCTTCCCTCATGAAAAGACGTCCTAAGATAATCTCAGATGCCATAGTGTGCTTAGAGAAATCCATAACAATGAAGGTAATTCTTATTTTATGTCCAAAGACCTTGATCTTGAGATCTTCTAGCATCCCAATAGGTTGAACGATAGACCCATTGGCTATCTTTACTACTATGGTTGTGGTTCCAAGGTGAGGTCTTCCTATGATTTTCCAGCAATTTTTAGTCACAATGCTAACCCCTGTGCCACCATCAAGGATTCTCTTCACAGTTTATCCCTTAGTAGTGATTGGTATGGTCACATTGGATTCATCGCCCTCAAAGTTGTTAACAGGTATTTCTACAACAAGGTTCTTATCTAGGTTGGGTTGTGGATCTAAGTGCTCCTCCTCTATTGGCATCTCCCTAGCTCCATCCATCTCTGCAAATTGTCGTAGCCCGACCTTCAGTTCTCCATTGAGGAAAGCTCGAAGAGCTAAGAATAGCTCAGGGTCTACATATAGTTTGGACATGATGGTGGTTCTGACTTCTGAAGCCATGAAATCCATCAATTTGGCAATATCTAACGGCACCTTTTGGGCTTCAGTACCTTGACGTGGGGAAGATGGGATCTCCATTTCTTCAATAGGGTCAGATAGTCCCTCTGTAAACATTCTTTCCATCAAGAAGTGAGTATGCCTACTTTCCCATGACTTTAAGTCACTTTCTTCTTGGATGAGACTAGGTATGGCTAAGGGTCTATGGACTTGGTGAGGTTGTTGTTGCGTAGGAAACACTGTGTCTATAATTTGGATCTACCTAGGTGCTGGTTCTCGATCCCTTTGAGTATCTTCTACCAAACTCCTTAATTGCTTGTCTCGCTCGATTTCCTCTATAAAGTTTGGATAAGTTCCTATCTTCTTCTTGGATCCTGGCCATTGTGGCTGATGAAGATCTTCCTTATTGGTTTCTATCTTAGTGGTCGTTTTGGTCTCCATGGTTTCACCTGAATCAGAATCCTCTTTAGCATCGGTCATATATACGTGGTCGTCACCAGGCCCTATGTTGGTCTTTGAACTGGGGTCTGACTTCACTGCTTTATGCAATCTCTTTTTTTGTGTTTTCTTCTTTTTCTGAGATTGGGCAATTGATGCCGTGTCTCTTTCCTCAAGAATATAATTTTGTTTTGGAGCATCGATCGTGGGAGTACGTTCACTGGTACCAAAGGAGTACTTTGTGATGGCTCCTCTGTAACCTCAATCAAGTTTAATGGCGTGATCTTTGACGCATTTGGATTATTTGGACATTGGGCAATCAAATGATCTATGCCACATCGATTACACATGAGTATCGGCATTGTAGACGTGCTCGCTTGATTGGTTTGCATTAGTGTGGCGTTCTTTTGTAACCTAATAGGACACTCGGCCACATAATGTGGACCTCCACACTCATAGCATTGAAGAGGTGGTCTCTTAGCAGTGTAATTGATATTTTGGCCTCTTGCATGGCCTCTTGCAGCAAGAGCAGCTACTTGATAGACAGGTTTGACTTGTCCCCAATAGTCCTCCATGTAGTATTGTGGGCTTTCTTCAAGCGCATCAATCCCATAGGCAATATTACGGTCTATATCTTCTTCACAGCCTTCCAAACAAGCAATAGATGACTCACAATCCACTTGATTCACAGAAGTGATTCTCGGATGTGGTGGTTGCGGTCCTAGCACTGGAGGTGGTAAGGGTGTTGTTTGAACAACATTTTGGGTCCTAGGGACCATGTGTTGTGACGTTTGTTCAAGAGGTGGGGCCGCCATCAATGCAGGCACTCGAGGTGTGTCTGTCCATGCTAAGGTTGGTCTATCGGCCATCGCACGTTTAAATACTATGCAATCCTTAGCTTGATGACTATACCTCCCATAGGCATTGCAAATCTCATTGAATTTTACTCTAAAAGTAGGGCATTCACTGGTACTATGCGGTCCATACCATTGTTGCTCCCTTCTTGGATACATATGATTGTTTTGTGGAGCACGATTGTCTGTAAGACTCTCTTGAATGGCCTTGGTAAGATCTGCTAAAATCATCTCAGATATCTTTGGCTCCTTGATTGATGCCCCGATGTTTGCGAGCTAATAGATTTAGGCTCAATAGACACTCTTTCTCCTTGAATCATTAAATTATCCTCGAATTGAATTGCATTGGTGATGACTGCTTCCCAAGTGGTGATACCTCTAATGATTAGGCCATTGTAGGTATCCTCATGCCGTAATTCCTTAATGAATCTATCAAGCAATTGATTATTATTGAAGCGCACATTTGGATTACAACGAGAATTCAAATGCTTTAAGCGACTAATAAAGTCTCTCACCGACCCTCCTTTCTCTCGTTGGGCTTTTTGGAGCTGAGAGGTTACACCCCAAAGCACTCCCTCTTGTATGTATTCTCTCAAGAACAATCTTCTAAGAGTAGGATAAATCGTTTTTTCTTCCACCCTCATGGTTCTATACCAATCCCGTGCCTTTCCACTTAAGGTTAGGCTTAAAGCATTACTCTTATGCAGGTCATTGTGTTCCCTTAGAGAATCGCATATTTGTTCAAACACTTCAATATGCTTTCTCACATTCCCGTCTCCACTAAATTTTTGTGTGAGCTGGCTATTTGTACTGCCTTACTTCTAGGGTTTGTATAAGGCATGTTACGCATATTCTCAGCAATAGATCGACCGATAGCTTGAGCAAACGTTACCAAGTCACCTAAGTGAGCAGGCACTGTGGGTGAAGATGCTCCAGAGACTACATGTGGAGTAGGTATTGGCATTGGGCTTGGCGCGTAGGAAGCCCTTGTGTTCCACGTGTGGTACGGTGTTGTGCCATGTGGCGGCCCAAAGTTCATATGTGACATGCTAATGCTAGCCGGTATGGTCCCATGGAAATAAGAACCTGGGTGTTGTGGTTGTGGAGCATAGGTTGTTTAAACAATGGGAGGAGTAGGGGCTACATGAGTACGAGGACCCATAGGTGTATACGATTGGTACAGTTGTAGATACTGTTGCAGGCATTCAGCTACCATGTAGCGGTGCTTTACTAACAAATGAGGTCCATGGCGTGTTTCTTGGTACGCCCATCATTGGGGTAGGCATGGTAGCCGTGTTGTCATCAAGGGAAAGATGAGCAAGACTTGGAAAAGTAAAGCTATCACTTGTGGGCTCAGATTGCACTGAGATCCCTGGCGAAACCACATATGGAGGATCCATCGGACTTACCGTGGGAGTCTCCATTTGCGATAAGGTTGGTTGTTTAGCCTTCCCTATATCCAAGAATCTCATGAGATCCGTTGAAGCCATGTGGATCCCCTTGTTCTGTCTCTCTAGCTCAATAACCCTATGGATGACCTCACAAACTCTTTGTTGTTGATTCTCCACACTAGTAGCATCCGTTGTGGATTGTAGGACATCTAACCAACCCACGTGATAGGTGTGACTGGTGTATAGGTCGGGTAGAGTTTCCATTTGTAGTTCGTACTCCCAGTTTTCATTTAAGAACGCTCCATCTAGGATTGAGATGCTAGGGATGTCTTTTGAACTAGATGCAATGTGGCTCTCTATGGGTTGACCCTTAGTGGTCACTAATTTAGGAGCACTCGATTGCTCTCCTAGCAAGGATATTGACATAGGAGCTTTCGCTTTTAACTCTCTTCGTTGCTCCGCCTTGCGTAAGCTCTCAGTTTCCTTTTCCCTAGCCGCGATGATATATCGCTCAACTTCTTGTACTTCGGCAAGGCTTCTACCATCAGGTAATATAACCTCGGAGGGGAATAGCTCTAAAGAGTCAGGGGGTGCAGTGAATTGAGTATTCACGTGCACACTGTCTAAGAGCATAGAGTTTACGTTGGTCATGAATGGAGAATTACTTTCCCACCCTCCTCATTTACATCGTTAGCTCCCTGTTCGGAGCGAGTGGTTCTACTAAAGGTTTCCTTCAAGCGGCTAAGCACGCTCGGCCCGGACCGTAGGCCCATGGCATGCATATCTTGGCTTGAGCTATCTAGATTAGGCATTGGGTAACCCTCCATGACGTCGTAGTCAGAGGAAGAGTCACTAGACGCTATATGCGGGTCTTGGGTGCTACTACCTTGGGTTCCCGCTAAGGGCTCGGAACCTAAAGTAGGTCGGTATTGAGAATTCGCGTAAGGCGAAATGCTCGCTAGTTGCTCGGCCTCTAGCACACGACCAGAGCCCAGATGCATGTGTCTTTGGCACCCTACAAGCGTCTACGAATACCCTCGAAGGTTAACCGCGTGGTTTTTTGGGCGTTTTGCACCCCGTTTTCACTTGTTTTTTGATGTTTTTTAATATTTTTTAGTTATCGTTTTCTTATTAAAGCGTGTGATAGTTCGAAACGAGCCTATCGCTCAGGGGGTCGTAGTGTGCTTTACATCACAACGTTCGGTTACTCGAAGCTCTGCTGGTTCTCAAAAGGGTCGATTTTTACTTAGGCGCGAGGCTAGAATAAGTAATTCTAAAGGGTGATTGAGGCTTGAGCTTGAGCATGGGCTTGGGCTTGGGCCTGGGATAAAATCGTGAGCGTACACACACCTAACCTACCTACTTACATGTAACAAACTGCTGACGTGTCAAAGCCTAAAGAATGAAACCAACTTACAGATGCCAGCTGTGGGGCCTAAACTCTAAGAAGAATAAGTAACAGAAGAAGTGGTTGTTTGAGAGCATAAAACCCTAACCCTAACCCTAATTTCTATCAGAAACCCTAATTGCTGAAACCCTAATTTTGGAAACCCTAATCCTAAAACCTGGAAACCCTAACCCTAAAACTGTAGAAACCCTAATCCTAACCCTAAGGATAGCGTGGCAGATTTCGAAAAATTGCGCTGGCATGATGATGTGGCAGGCTGTACGGATTTCCGCGTTTTGCGTTGGATGATGACGTGGCACGCTGTACGGATTTTCGTAAATTACGTTGGCAGCTTTTTGGCTTTGCTTTTGGACCACAAGCTTTTGAGTTTTAGAGGCTTTTTACTGTAATTGCTTTTCAAGCCAAGGGCCTTTAAATATGAGGCTAGGGCTCATTCTCTGGCATGCTTCCTGGAGAAGGTGCAGAGTCTGGAGTACTCACTTGTACTTTGATGATGCAATATAAAGAAATACCAAAAGGGGCGCCAAGGTTTGGGGCAAATACTCTCTGGGATGGAATTCTGCCACTCCGTGTCGCGTGTCGTCTCTCTTTCAGTTCAGTTGTTATTGAAGTGCTAAAAGTCTGTTCGGATTGTTCTTTTCTATTGGCACGTGGTGCCCGTCTTGTGACAGTTGTATCAGAGCATTAGGCGTGTGCTTTTCTGGAAGCATACCGGTCCTACAAAAGAGCAGACAAAGCTAATTTTTATTGGAGGTATCTTCGCTCCCCAGCCCGGACTTATTAGCCACTCCCAGCCTTACTTCATCGCGCATCGGGCGCGCTCCCGTCTTCACCGCAGTGTCTTACAGGGCATAAGCCAATTAAGATCACTTGCAAGAGAAGGATCCAGATTTGTTTCAAGTCACTGTTTTTTTTTCTCAGAAGCAGTGCCATGCAGATGTTGATGTCTACAGCTACCAAGCAGCATACTTAAAGTACTTGGCAAGCTTTCAAGAAAATTTTTGCCCGAAGTTATATGGTTTCTAACATCTTCCTTTGGAGTGCAACTTCAGGCAAAGTGGGGTATCCTGAAATGCTTGCCATAGAAACCCTAGCAGATTATATCTTGAAATTCCTCGACATCTCTTAGTAGATGTCTCTTCACGATGAGATAACCTTGGAGGTCCAGTGCGATTGCTATCTTGGGACTACCATCGGCGCCAAAGCAACACTGTTTGTCCAAGAGCTGATGGACCATGCTGTGCTCGGCGATGACCTTATGGAAGAAACCTAACCCTAATTTTTGGTGCAGGTTTCAAGATGGAAAGTCAGTCGACTTTTCGAGCTCGACTGATGTCGAGATTGCTTTGTTTGATCTTGTTTGGTGATCCTGTTTGAAATTTGTTTGAAATGGGTATCTGTTTTGAACCCGTTTTGGTGCCGATTTCAATTGTTTGACTCGGGTTTGATACTGGTTTCAATGATTGGTGACTTTACTCTCGGTTGGAGAAGTGAGAAATATTGTTTTGGTATTGTTTGAACCTCGGAACGACGCAGGCCGATGTCTGGGGAACGTTTCGTTGTATGTTTGAAAACCTTCGAATGACGCAGGCCAATGCCTGGGGAGGTTTGGTTGTATGCTTGTAAAATAATTGTTGTTGTGACTCCCGGCCCGGACCTGGATGGTTATGCGGGAGGAGTATTAAGAAGTCTGAGCAGTGGTTACTCTCAGCACCTCCAAACGACGCAGGCTACGGTCTGGGGGGCGTTTGGTTGTAAAAGGCCTCCATATCTCCCGGCCCAGACCTTTTTAGGTTATGTGGGAGGAGTGATGAAGGAGTCCTTGAATATCTCCCGCCCGGACCTTTTTAGGTTCTGCGAGGGGAGTGTTCATCGGCGGCTTTATGTTTCTATGTCTTGTAACATGCATATGTGTGCATTTGTGTTGCATTGTGATGTGCCAACTACTGAATATTCCTAATTGGATGAGATTGCCGGGTATGTAATTTTAGTGCATCAAGACACGCGTGGAAGATCAGTACGGTCTGGGTGTGATGGCTAATTTTACTACGCCGGAATATCAAGAGTTCCGATCTAGAGAAAGGAGAAGCTAACTCCTTGATCAAAATAGTCGAAGGAGAAGCTAACTCCTTGATTAAAAGAGCAGAAAGGAGAAGCTAACTCCTTAATAAAAAGAGCAAACTGATTGTCCCTCGGAATGTCCCTTGGAAATTTTTGGGCTAACTTGAGTTGTTTTGCAGATATATTGTAATCGCGGACGATTACTCTCTTTCAAGAAGGGGAGATGTAACAAACTGTTCACGTGTCAAAGCCTAAAGAATGAAGTCAACTTACAGATGCCGGCCGGGAGGCCTAAACCCTAAGAAGAACAAGTAACAGAAGAAGTGGTTGTCCGAGAGCAGAAAACCCTAACCCTAATTTCTGCCAGAAACCCTAACTATTGAAACCCTAATTTTGGAAACCCTAACCCTGAAACCTGTAAACCCTAATTCTTGAAACCCTAACCCTAAAACTGCATAAGCCCTAACCCTAACCCTACGGGCAGCGCGGTAGATTTCCAAAAATTACGTTGGCATGATGATGTGGCAGGCTGTATGGATTTCCGTAGATTACGTTGGTAGCTTTTTGGCTTTGCTTTTGGACCAGAAGCTTTTGAGTTTTAAAGGCTTTTTACTGTAACTGCTTTTCAGGCCAAGGACGTTTAATATGAGGCTAGGGCTCATTCTCTGGCATGCTTCCTGGAGAAGGTGCAGAGTCTGGAGTACCGACTTGTACTTTGATGATGCAATATAAAGAAATACCGACAGGGGCGCCAAGGTTTGGGGCCAATACTCTCTGGGGTGGAATTCCGCCACTCCGTGTCGCGTGTTGTCTCTCTTTTAGTTCAGTTGTTATTGAAGTGCTAAAAGTCTGTTCAGTCTGTTCTTTTCTATTGGCACGTGGTGTCCGTCTTGTGACATACAACTAACACAGCTACTGATACACACAAACACATGACTACAACAACTCATTAGCTAACAAATCTACTTACTGTACCTTACAAAACTAACATTATAGCTCTACTACCTTAATTCTAACACCTTATGAACAGAAAACACAGTACCTTTCAACACCTTATTAACAAAAACAGTACACTGCAGCAAAACAAACTTCTTCTCAACACACACACCTTCCTTCTCTACCTTTCCTACATTTCATAATGTACCACAAAACAGCATAGAGTGCTACTCGAGCTTAATGCAAGGCATTTCCCGGGCAGCGGCGCCAAATATGTGCGCGTCTGTCGCACGTGTCAATGCAAGGAATTTGCCGTACACTGTGTGCGAGCCACAAATGCATGCAAGCACACAACCAGACTAATCTAGCAAGCACAAGAGAGCAAGGGTGTGTCACTCACCGCCCTACTCTCGCCTTCGTGGAGGATTCCTCGCCGCGAAGAAGGAGCTACCACCGTGCCGCGCTCAACCGCCTCGCCACCGCCGTGATGTCGTCGCAATGCTCGATCGCACACACTCACTCTCTCTCACACGCATACACACACACACACACACACACACACACACACACACACACACAAGGAGATGAAGAAGAAGAAGATGGAGATGGAGCAAGAGCACTCTTCAATTGCACAAATGAGAAAATGAGTGATTTTTAGGTTTAAGTGACTTTTATATGAGCTCGCCCGTTCACACTTGGGCACCCATGCGTAGCCAACTAACCCTTGAATGTTTTAGTTAGAGTGCGCCTCTCATCGGCGATCACTCTACCCTTTTCCTATTGGATCGACAAGCCCGGCCCATGACTACTAGAAGTGGACGCTGATGGGTCAACACTCCACTTTCTTATGGGTTTTGGTAATCATATCTGTCCACGAGGACGTTTTTGCTTCCTGTTGTTTTTCTTCTTCCTTGATGGCTTGCATTTGTTCTTTGATTACCCTAAGTTCTTCTATCATTGAGGGTTGGATTTCTCCCTCTTTTAATCCACCGTTGGCTCTTGCATCGGCTAGGTCTCTCTTGAGGGCTGAAATCTGATTCTTGAGGTCTTCAATTTCGGCCCGAAACTCCATTTTCTCCACAGTTCGAAGCTCGGCTTCACTGATTTTCCACTGAAGAAAGATCGCCTTCTCCATCTTCCACTCTTCCATCTCTGTCTTGTACGCCTTCATCTCCTTTTCCATGTTTTCTAACCTCTTGCTGGTAGCCATAAAAGTTGATTTCTTCATTGCTGGCGATGCCATTGCCTGCAAGGGGCTAGAGCTCTCGGGAACTGCTGGGGATGCCATTGCAAGCAACCCAGGCAAGGGAGTAGCCCAACAGCACCAAGTATGTTTTCCACACTATGTTTACCACATTATGCATACATAGTTAGGTGGTCCCCATCAGGTATACATGTTTATTCCACACACAAAAAATACAATTCTGCAGTTTTGAAAATCTGAGAATTTCTGTTCTGTTTTTGGGACAATTTCTGCAGGAAAAATCTGAATTTTTGCTCTGTTTTTGGGAAATGCACCTGCTGAATTTCTGCACTTTCCCCAATAATCTGCAGAATTTCTGATTTCCTGTGCGCTGGACAGAACCTCAAACCCACTGCAGCTGCTGGTTGCCCACGCTGCTGGCTGCCCAGGCGCTGAGAAAGACCTGCTGGCTGCCCTCGCGCTGAGTATGCACAGATGACAACACGCAGACCTGCTGGGCTGCCCACGCGCTGAGACCTGCTGGTATGCACAGATGCCCACGCGTTGAGGAGAGAGAGAGAGAGGGATATGTAATGGTATATCAACGTCTCTAAAAGGCCAAAATGACCTGAGAGAGAGAGAGAGAGAGAGAGAGAGAGAGAGAGAGAGAGAGAGAGAGAGAGCACTTGTTGTGTATAGTGGAGTTGGATGCACAAGGGGCTGAACTGCTGTCCCACGCCAGAGCTGCCGTGAAGAGAGAGAGAGAGAGAGAGAGAGAGAGAGAGACAGAGAGAGAGTGTCTGTCTTACTTTTTTTCCAACCATAGGCAGTACCCGCACGAGGCAAATGTTGGAAGATTCACTGCGTTCTCCTTGAATCTGGTCCTTGGAATGCAAATATCAGGTTTCACAATACGATTTTTGTCTGCCTTCTTGTGGTTTCAAATGTACAGATTGGGCATAGATCACAGAGGCATAGATTCTCATGTTGATGTTGAGGGACAAAGTGGGACCTTGGGATTTTCCAGTCCAGCATCCAGTCCACGCACAACTCGGCAATTTTCTTTGAGTGATGAAGTATTGGGGGGATCTATATACAATCCAGCCTACTACTCCTCCCTTTTCAGCTCTCCAGACGAGGGCCATTCTTTTAAGGAGGTGAGTTTTCTGCTCTCTTTCTTGTACATTCAGTTTTTTTCTCCCCTCCCAAAATCTTGATGAAAACCTCGCAAACTACATAGACCTGGACAGTTGAGCACCTTACTGATCAGGTTAATAATGGAGTACTTCACACAGTCGAAATCTCCTCTGTTTTGGATGGTTGAAGCAATAAAAGTGTTTTAATTGCTTCCTTGATTCCTTAAGGGCCAGCTTTGAACATCAAGGGGAGGCATATTATGGATCACACTACAGCCCATGGCTTGTTTAATTTTGCTTGAGACATAAGCCCTGGCTGCAGTCCTCATCAAATGTTTTAACTACTTACACCAATGTTATAAGATAGTGCATAATTATCGTGGAATCATGAATGTCTCATTATTAAGCAGTTTACCTTGTATCTCCTAGAAAATGTGTCTTCAAAACTTCCACAAATAGTGACGAAGCAACTTAAGGTGTTAAAATGTTTACCATTCACATGCATGGCATCTTCGTTGGGTCCACTCTGAGTACTATGTAGTCCATGGAATATGTTCTGTTGAAGGGCTCACTGAACATTTTGTGTGTTTTGGCTGTCCAAGTGTTTTTAGAAAGGCTTGCCATGGACCACAGTAAATGTTTTATTCATCATGGAAATTAAACCGAGCTCTTATTATGTGTGATAGGCAAAGTCATTATGTATTACACGTGTATTTTTACTGGTATAAATGTTCTGATTGTTCAATACATGGTTCTGTGTCCAAGGCAAACAATTGCACATAGCCAATCAACCTACTACAAGATAGTTTTTGTGGAATATCCTTTGTTCTTTGTTCTCCACCTGTATTACTCATCTAACTATTTCGTGGTGCTTAACACATCAAATTTGAAATTAACCTTTGTAGAAAATCAACCAAGGTTTGTTTACTTTGAGTGAACCCAAAACCCCAGGAAGATATACTCAGCTCAGCTTAGATTTGTTGTTTCTTAGTGTAACGAGAGCTGTCATTAATGGTATTTGGAGCAAAGCAAAGCGACGTGCTTCACTTTTTGTAACTGGCTGGTTGGTATTCGCCAGGCGATGAGAGATAACAAACCTAAAATTGTCACATGCACAATTAACCCTATGTGTATGTGGACAAGTTGTAACTCCTACTTTTAGGGTTTAGGACAATCTAAGAAGTGTTCTGGCACCCTTGTGAGTGTGTATGCAAGATCTGCATGTCCAGTCACTTTAGATTAGTTGCATACCCTCTGATTGCACATGAACACAACTAGTGTTTGCTAGGTGTAGGCACTGGGGAGTGTTCCCGTACCATTGCATTAGTACCAAGCCTAGGTAACAACTGCATACGAAGCACCTCTTATTAGTTGTTCATCATACTTATTAATAAGTGACATTTTAGCATCTTTTTAAATTTCCTATGTAAGTGATCCTAGGAGTCACTTCTCAACCATAAGTCAATACCCTCAGTACCAACACCTAGTACTTGCAGCACCATCAGCATCCATGGCGTTTTGCATCAGCGTTTTCAGCCATGACAAGCAGACCATCAGCGTTTTCAGCCATCAGTAGCAGATCGCATCGCCGTCAGTTTTCAGCCCTGGCGTTTTTCAGAAGTTGCAGATTTCAGCCATAGTCCCAGTGTTTTCACATTCAGCCATAGTCCCAGTGTTTTCACATTCAGCCCTCAGATCAGCCAGCGTTTTTCAATTCTCACCCATCGGCGACAGTAGATTAGCCCATAGCGTCGTCGCAATCGCAGACCCCATTCGACATCCCTAGCGTTTTGCATTTTCAGCCCTTAATCTCTCTGATCCAAGCATCTACCGCAAGATCCTGTTAGCATCTCAACATCTATGACCATTGTATGAGCATTTGTGCAATCTAAAGAAAATACCTCTCTAGCGATAGAGAGGGGGCCCCTTGGAGGGGGTTTTGGGACCCCATATGGTGTCAGTCTTCTCTCTCTCTCTCTCTCTCTCTCTCTCTCTCTCTCTCTCTCTCTCTCCCCTTTCTGTCTCTCTCACAGAGCCTTCATTCATAGTATCATTCTCTCTTCTCTCTCTAATCTTTGCCTATCTCTCATTCAACAAAAGGAACTCTCCTTCAGCAAAAGGAACCTTGAGTATGCATTGAGCACTCATCCCGAGCATTCACCATCAATCACTTCTGCGGCACATTACATTGGTATTAGAGATCTTTGATATTGCTCAGTATCGTCACTCAAGAAAAGAACTTCTTTGAGATTTATTTTCTCAAAGAATCTTCGTGTCCTTGCCCCGGACTTATTAACCACTCCCACCCTTAGTCCATTGCGCATCGGGTGCACTCCCCTCTTCATCGGTCTGTCTTAAGGGCAATTAAGCCATAAATGAACCATAGAACTTTTTTTGCTTGTTTGAGATTGCACGTAACCCAAGACCACTTGGGCGTGTTGATCTCTCCAATCTGTGTTTTTGAAGAGTGACAAGTAACCTAGAAAAGAAGGGCTTGTTCAACCTTACCTCGTTCCTCTTTTTCCACTCAAGAAAAGAACTTCTTTGAGATTTATTTTCTCAAAGAATCTTCGTGTCCTTGCCCCGGACTTATTAACCACTCCCACCCTTAGTCCATTGCGCATCGGGTGCACTCCCCTCTTCATCGGTCTGTCTTAAGGGCAATTAAGCCATAAATGAACCATAGAACTTTTTTTGCTTGTTTGAGATTGCACGTAACCCAAGACCACTTGGGCGTGTTGATCTCTCCAATCTGTGTTTTTGAAGAGTGACAAGTAACCTAGAAAAGAAGGGCTTGTTCAACCTTACCTCGTTCCTCTTTTTCCACTTATTGAGAGCGGATCTTGCACATTGCGGCAAGCCAATCGACGTGAGGTGGGAAAAAGCAACCTTGGTGTGAGGGCAAGGCCGCTAAGCGGTGCACCCGTTGGAAAGAGTTGAGCCGGGTAAGAGAAAAGCCTTCTTAAACGCAGATTGCAAGAAGTACCAAGTACCAGGAACCCAAGTACCCCAAGAACCTCAAGTACCCCCAAGAACCCCAAGTACCCAAATTCCCCCAAGAACCCCAAGTACCCAAGTACTCAGTGCATGGTTATCACCATAAGCGGGATGGATACCTTGCATGAAGGTGATGAGAGTGGAATTGGAGAAGAAGAAGTCCCTCTACCAGGAGGACTGTTTTTAGATCCTCCTTTGTTCCCATCTACGCCATGGATTGCACTAAATTTTATGGAGACTTGATGAAGTCCATGATGGGGATGATGCTACAACAAGAGATTCAGCGGGCCGCAATCGAAAAGGAAAGAATGGCTATAGAGAGGGAATGTGAAGCTCTACATATAGCTGCTAAAGGAAAGAGGGTAGGTAGGCCCAGAGAGACCAACACACGCAACTAGCTAGATAATTCTTTTCTCGTAAATACATTAATTATTTACAAAGTCTGACATAGTTACATTTATTCTTGGATGCATCAATTTAATGCTTACTTTGCAACTAACAAGAAGAATAGTAACAATAAAGTTTTGACAGCCGCCATGTTTCTGTCAGGTGATGCCATTAGTCTGGCAAGAGGCATAGTTGGCTGAGCATCTTGAGCATGCCGCGGATAGCGCACTACTGACTTACAGTTGGGCCGACTTCCAAGGCGAGCCTCGACAAGCTCAAGGATCGCTTTCTGCCACTGCAGTACCTTGATTGATTGAAAGAGGATTGGCGAGGTCTTTAGCAAAATGGAACTCCTCCCGTTGTGTCTTTTTCTAACCGTATTTTGCAAATAGGTGTTCAAATGTGCAAGTTAGATTTGAAATTGCCAAATCGACTTTGAAAAAAAACCTCGTGCTCGTTGCTGCTGCCCCCCTCGCCGCGCCATCGCTGCCCCCCCCCCCCAAGCGCTGCTCGCTGTCCACCCTCCCGTTGCCCTGCCCCCTACCCTGCTGCGTGCTGCCCCCTGCCCGCCCTGTCTGCCCGCCCGCCTGCGCTGAATGCCCGTCGCTGCCGCTGCCGCCCTCGCCATTCCCACACGTTGCCACGCTATCGCTTTAGCCCCCCTCCCCCCCCGCCCGTTGCCTGTTGTGGTTTTTTCTTCGCCCAGTGAGCTACTTGCAATTCGGCCCTCCAGCACTGCGTCACTCATTGGGGCAGTGTTTTGTGCGCCTCATTGCAGCATCTTCCCGTCGCCTTCTTCTCACGCCACAGAGTAGACACAGATGGAGGCTCCAACTTCGCCGCAGAGGGACTCGTCAGAAGCCCCCTCGCCTGACCCCGCTGAGCCCACCATTCGACTTGCTCTCTCGCCGACAGAGCAAGCGAGCGTTGCCGCAGAGGTAGAGCAATTGCAGCGACTTCGGTCATCTGCAAGATTCTCGGCACCCGACCTAGCAGAGGAGAGCTGCGAGACCTTCTCCAGGCCCGCCTTCTCGCAGAGGTGGGCTAGATCTTGGATGTCCAGATTCTCGGACGGGGTTACTATCTGATCGAGTTTGAGACCTCCGAGATGGCGTCCAAGGTCAAAGCTATGAGTCCACTGGCCATCCGAGCATCACGCGCCCACTTTCGACAGTGGCGACATGGTTTTGACCCGGCTTCGGATGTTCTAGTAGAGGAGGCAAACATCGCCATCTCAGTCTGCTTTCCGGGTTTACGGAGGGAGTACTTACCACTTCTTTCTAGGATTGGCTGCGCCATTGGGACTGTCCTGGAGACACCTCGTACGGCAGCATCAGTAGTTGCCAAGGCGGCAGGCTTCCCTCAGTTCGAGTTTTGGTCAGAGATACCCACACGCTCCCGATGGTTATCCTTCTACCTCGGGTGAGTGGGGGTTGGTTTAGACAGAGTGTGGAGTACTCGGGCCTCCCGAACCAGTGCTTCATTTGCCGACAGATGGGCCATCTAGCGAAGGCCTGTCCGCGGAGGAGGCCGCGACCTGCACCACAGCCTCAGCCCCAGCCTGCCAGGGTGGCCCGTAGCCACAGCCAGCGGCACAGCGCACAGATGCAGAGCCATCCTCCGAGCTTGGGGCTCCAGCGGAGGAGGGGTGGCAGCTGGCCGGTGGCCGACGACGCCAGGGGCCACAGCGTCAGCCTGGCACTCAGAGTGGCCGTCAGGTGCCTACTCAGCAGCAGTGGGTTCCCACAGGGAACCGCTTTGGTCCTCTTGAGCAGGAGGAGATCCCTGCACCAGCCCCCACCTCCGCTTTACCCTCGACAACCGCTCCCCCCCCCCCCCCCAGAGTTCCCTCCCTCTTCCTCATCCTCCCCGCCTTCTGCTCCCGTCACCTACCGCCTTGCCCCTCTACCTCTGTTGCCCCATCCCGCCCCTCTTCTTCTCCGCTCCCCCCAGCTCCCCCCCCCCCCCCCCCCCTGCTCCAGTTTCACAGTCGGCTCAGGAGACTGGTCCCTCTCCGGCGGCTAGGAGATCTCTTGGCAGCGCCTTTGCCATGAGTCGCCTAGCGAGAGAGGGCCAGCTCTTCTTGCGGCCCCCTATGCAAATTCAGACATCCTCCCTTGCAGCTATCCCTCGTGGGCTGACGAGCATTGGCATCCGACGCCGCTGGGACTTCTTCGACTACGGGTTCACTCGTTTTCTCGGCGATTCCGCAGCAGACCATGAGGCAGCCTGCGTCTGGGTCCATGTTTTGTTCCTCGTCGCTAGTGGGACAGAGGCCTTGGACTCAGCAGTTGGTTTCTCCTTCCCCCTCTGTGGTAGGGCCGAGACAGAGTGGTCCCTCGACTCAGTGGTGGGATGGTTGCATACACAGGTCTTAGAGTTCTCTCACCACATGGGAGAACTTGGAGTTACAGATATGCTGCAGACTTTGTGGCCATTGGCCAAGTTTGCGGTGACACCCCCAAACTCAGTAGGATGTAGGCACATTGTGGTGTACTTCTTTGCTGATACGCAATGTTTGCCTTGCTATGTATACATTCATGAGGACTCCTGGACAGAGGAGGTTGCTTTACGCATGGCTCGCTCTGCTTGGGCTTGGGCTAGGGACTCATTGCAGTCACGCCTATCTAGAGGACGCTCGGATGCGGATTACTCCCCATCCAAGCCTGCCTCGAAGATAGCCCGTCTTGTTGCTGCGGCAGCATCTGTTCTCTCTCGCTCCCCATGAGGATCGTCTCATGGAACGTGCAGGGACTAGGTGGGCCCAAGTTTCAGCGACAGCGGGGCCGATTGTGTCAGGAGCTTCAGCCTTGCCTTGTGGGAGGAGAGATTGATCTCCTTATGCTTCAGGAGTATCATCTGTGTGAGAGCCGCATTCGGCGATGTGGTCAGATTTTGCGTGGACGATATGATACATTTTGGTCAGCTGCTTTTGGACCTGGAGGCATCCAAGGTGAGGTATGTATGACTATTGTGGACTCATTGCAGCAGGGCATTTTGGGCATAGGGATTATTGTGCCAGGCAGGGCTCAGTGGATTGCTATGCAAGTTCAGGGTGGCCTTGTGGGCTTCCTGAACATCTATGCGCCCAATGTGGCGAGTGCTCGTGCAGAGTTTTGGTCACAGATTGTTGAGTCTTTGCCGCAGGCCGATCATTGGTGTATAGGAGGGAACTTCAACATGTTGGAGGACCCTTCTAACAGGATTGGGGGCAGCCATGCTACTGTGCATGGAGTCGAGTTGGCAACTTGAAAGGGGTTGTGTATGACTTTGAGGATCTCGGATACATGGCAGCACTCTGGTTTTGTGAGGTCCCCAGACAGTGTTGCCTTCTCTAGATCGGACCGCAGAGTGGGAGGAGTGAATCTATCGTGGATAGATCGCTTCTACACTAGTGACCACTTCAGTGACTTGGGGGGATCAGTGGGCATCCGGGCAGGGACATCCTTCTCGGACCATGCACCAGTGATCCTCTCGGTGGCAGACATGCAGAGGAGTGGGAGCACGATTCTTTGCATCCCAAAGAGGGTCTTGTTGGACTCAGCACTCAGAGAGAGGGTTGAGGCTCTCTGGACAGAGGGCATGGACAGCCAGGTCTCACCTGCAGACAGAGTGGCCTCAGGCCTAGCTCAGCTTAGCCACTTTTTTCTTTAGGAGTTATTGGCTCGTCGAGCTGCAGCGAGAGAGGCGGAGCAGCGTCTCAGACGAGGCATTGCTTCACTACAGAGGATGCAGGAGCAGCATCCAGACAGTCCATGGTTGGAGGAGCAGTTACAGCAGGCTCGATAGGAGCTTGCTAGCACAGAGGAGAGGCGTCATGAGTTTGCCTTTCACCGACAGGCATCTCAGTGGACTCAGGTGGGTGACAGAGTTACTGGTGCTTTTTTTGAGACAGTGGGACCTTGGCACTCGCATGCCAAGGTCATTCAGTTGAGGAGGCCCGATGGGTCAGTTGCTTGTGAGCCCGAGGATATGCGTGCAGTTGCTACTGACTTTTATCGTGAGTTACTGTCGGCTGAGCCTCAGTCAGAGCGGCAGGATGCATGCAAGGAGCAGGTTTGGGCACAGATGCCATGTCTTGTGACAGAGGAGATGCGCCAGAGGCTAGAGATGCCACTTCAGCTTGAGTAGCTGCACATGGCTCTAAGGGCCCTCCCTCGTGGTAGCTGTCCAGGTGAGGATGGGTTGACTCCCAGCTTTTTCTTGGAGTACTGGGATCTGCTTGGCCCAGATCTTTGTAGTGCTTTTCAATACATTTTGCACACAGGAGTTATGCTTGACAGCATGAGTGAGGGCGTGATCTACCTCATTCCCAAGGAGGGTGGCTCCTTGGATGAGATTCGACAGTGGCGCCCCATCACCATCCTCAACTCAGCCTACAAAATTCTTGCCAAGGCTCTGAGTTTGAGGATTCAACCACTTTTAGAGAGCCTTATACATGGGACTCAGACAGGTTTTGTCAAGGAACGTAGTATCCTTGACAACAGCTTTACTTTCTGGGAGGCTTCTACCCTCGCACGGCGCCGTGGTGAGGACCTAGCGATTCTTCTTCACGATTTTGAGAAAGGCATACGACCGAGTTGAGTGGGACTTTCTAGAGTGCACTCTCCGCAGGATGGTTTCTCAGATGCTTGGATCAGAGGGGTGTCAGCTTTGTACAGACAGGCTCACAGTCAGGTGCTTTTGGCAGGGGCGAGAGGTGAGCGCTTCATGCTCAGACGCTCGGTCAGACAGGGTTGTCCTCTTGCTCCCTTTCTCTTTTTGTTCTATGCAGAGGCGATGAGCAGTTGGTGTCACAGCAGGTTGGTCTTCGGGGCTTAGCACTCCCTATTCGGGGAGATGAGCTACTGGACGTTGAGTTTGCCGATGACTCAGCCTTGTACTTAGATTGCCAGGAGGCCAATCTTCACAGATGTGAGCAGGCTTTGGAGACCTTCTGTTGTGCATTGGGCGCACTGATCAACTCGAGAAAGACAGTGGCTTTCTCGGTTGGTAGTGCTCCTGTGCCAGATTGGATGCCAGAAGAGGGTTTCAGGTGGATTCCCCTAGGGACTGCAGTTCGGTACTTGGGTTGTCTGGTTGGTTTGGACTTGTCTCCCGAGTAGTAGATTGCTTCTCTTCTCCTGTCCATAAGGAGAAAGCTGTTACATTGGAGCTCAACACGACTTTCGCTGGCTAGTAGAGTAGTTAGTAGTTGCCAACCAGGTGCTGTTGGCGACTACGTGGTACATCACTTCTTGCTAGATCTTCTCGAGTTCTTGTATCAGCCAGGTAGAGAGGCTGATCAGGAACTTCCTTTGGTCAGGACGTGACACTCAGATGACCCAAGCCAAGGTGGCTTGGTCGGTCATCACGCTTCCTTGTTCTCAGGGAGGGCTTGGGATCATTGATCCAGCACAGTAGAGCAGAGCCCTTCTTGGGAAGTTCATAGTCAGAGGACTTCTTCCAGGTGAGAAGCCCTGGAAGGAGTTCTTGTTGCAGAGGCTTCGTGCCAGGGTGCCTCAGTCAGGAGGCCCTTGGCAACCTTCGACCAGATGGATCTTTACAAAGATGTGTCGAGTTGGTTTGAGCAGGACATTGGAGGACCGCTTCGCTGTGAGTTTGCTTCGTTCTTGGGAGCTCTTACGACGTGGCCTGGAGCAGCGACAACCGATGTGCACGGAGGAGCGCCTACCGCAGTCCCTCGTCTGGAACCCCATGGTTAGCACTCAGAGAGGCCACTTGGTTGGTAGTCGGCGTCATGTTTCCTGGGGTCCCATGGCAGCAGGTCCAGCGCGCTCTTTAGGTGACTGGCTAGAGTTCACAGGTTTGTTAGAGGAGGTGCAGCGTTTCTAGCGCTGCAGGGCATGAGAGGGGTGCAGAGCATGTGTCAGGACATCTCAGAGTCAGTTCCAGCTGAGTGGCTCACGCCTCTCAAGCCAGTAGCACCTCGGTGAATGGGAGCCTTCACACGACTGGAGGTTCTCATTTCAGTCAGGGCCTGCTCAGAGACTGTCCCAGCCCTGTTCTTCGAGCTTTAGGGTGGGGGACGATTACAGCGAGTTGCAGTAGAGGCCCCGCAGGTAGCAGAGTGTTGTTTCCAAATGATCCGAGTTGTGGGCATCTGTGGGATAACTTGCGTCATAGACCCTGACCTAGCAGCTCTTGAGACTGGACACTGGAGGCTATGGGCTTGGGAGTGCTGTCCACTGGCACGAGTACTGTGGGATCCTGGTGAGTGGCTATGGAGGGACCCCTTCTTTCAGTACACTGTTCGGCTTGGACGTCATATACTTGCAGCACAGAGAGAGGCCCGCCTCGCTGTAGCACGTCATTGGCAGGAGGAGGGCCTCACAGTCGAGTTCTTGGCAGCCTTTTGGCAGAGGCTGTGGGACTCCAGACAGCCGAGGCGCGTCACTTTGTTTCAGTGGTGGCTGGTTGCACACAGAGCTACAGCAGTAGGGAGTTGGATTGTGCATAGTGGTCTCTCGGCCGCATGTGCAGCCTGTGACCAGTTGGTGGAGAGTTAGCGTCATTGTCTTTGGGACTGTCCCTCGACCCAGCAGGTGTGGCTACGAGTTCTTCGGCTGATGCCTACTCTCTCCACGGCTAGACAGTACACTTGGGGGGCAGCGGCTTGGTCCACTCTCACGGGCCCGGCACTTCAGTTTGAGCTATCTTCCACGAGCAGGATGATAGTGATACAGGGGGGGCGACCTACACTCCAGCTTGCTACAGAGCTTACTCCACAGGAGTGGTGCAGTGAGAGAGAGGAGTGTTGGGAGCTCATCAGTGGCCTGACACTTTGGTTCATATGACGGGCCTGTTGTTTCCGCATTTTTGAGGCTCGCTCTGTGCCACCAGCAGAGACTGTTCGTGACTTTTGGCTAGAGCTGATCCATACTCTCAGAGGACAGCTAGAGGGACTACAGGGCAGCTCCGACCGCATGCGGGAGCGCCGCGAGGCTTTCCTTCGACTCTGGAGCCCTGGGCCTTTCTACACCATTGTCCAGGGTGTGCTCAGATGGCACTACCGACCACCTGTGTGGCTCTCCCATCTCTTGATTTAGCCTCATTGTATATATGTTGTTCTTTCATTGGGAGAGTCTCCCCATCATGTTTGTTGTAGCCCTCTCTTGCAGAGGTGGTTGTAGCCCTACGGGTAGTTTTCATTAACTAATAGAAGGATCTTTTTCTCGGAAAAAAAAAAAAGCGCAAGTTGGATGAGGATCGCATGGAGACTTTCCTTTATGGTTTGGACGATTACATCAAATAAGACGTAAAAGTCTTACGATCCACTGACTACAAGGACGCCAAGAGGATCGCTCTCGAGCAAGAAATGAAGCACAACAAAGATAGGCCTAAGGAATTCAAGCCAAGTATCCCTTAGAACCAACAAAATGGTAAGAACAATGGTAATTCTTTCTCTTCTTAGTCTTCCACTACACCTAGAGCACATAACTCTTCACCTAACAGTGATAACAAAGGAAAGGCTAAAACTCGGGAAATCCCTAACCTGATGAAAAATCTGCTTAGGGAATAGTAGGAGGTTGGTTAAATCTTGAAGAACGAACAGAGTATGGAAAAGAAAGAAGATGTTTCCAATGTCATACTAAAGGTCACATGAAAAGACCCACAAAAGAATCCACATCTTGTGTTAGTGTTATAAACGAGCAAATTAATGTGCCCCAAGTTTCTAATGATAATTTAGATGAACCTCTTATGAAGTGTGAATGGTCAGCGCATTGTGATCTTGTTTGATCCAGGCAGTATGCATGATGTGATTAGTGATTCTCTTTTGAAGAGCGCATGTTTAGAAGCTATTCCGATGGATCTTATTGTGGTCTCTGGATTTGCTCCTGGCATGCACTCCTCACTTACGCATGAATGTCCTAAAGTAACAGTCTGAGTTCAAAACATAGGTTTTTGTCTCAAGATTGTTGTTCCTTCTCTGTCTGGATGTGATGTGATTTTCGACATGAAGTGGTTTTGTGAGTTTGATCCACAAGTTAATTGAAAAGAAAACTCTCTCTTCTCTCTATTGAAGGTGCCTCTCCCGTGGTTATTCGTTGTGATCCTTGCCATTGATCTCTCACTCTTATGTTTTAAAAGGGGATAAATACACAGTCCAATAGTATCTCTCAGTACACAATTACACAATTTAGAAAAGAATTAGACATTGCATGAAAAGGAACCTCTATCCGTCTTTCATTCTCTACAGCATGAGACATTTTTTGCAAGATAGTGATTTAATTGTTTGCAAGGATCGTCTCCCCCTCAAGTGGCTCCAATCTGTAGCGAGTACACATTGGAGTGACCGTCAAGCTAGATGGTTCTGATCTTATGAGCAATATGGTGGTTCGATTGATTATGTTCCTAGTAAAGCTAACCCAATTGCAGATACGATTAGTCGTGAAGGACAAAACTTGGCTCTTGACTGAGGTTCACAATACCCATTTAGGAAGTACCCATGCCTTTTTTGAGTCTCTCATTCGTGACGGTCTCTTGTATTTTCGTCACCGTCTTTGTGTGTTACCTTCTCATAGGATAGCCATATTGCACGATGCACATGATTCACTCACGGATGAGCACAAAAGCATGAAGATCTCTCTAGGAAAGGTAGAAAGTTTGCATTCAAGGAATACACAATGTTTCATTGTAGGTCATGTCAATAAATTTTGCATACTCTTTACTGGCAAGGCAAAACCACAAGAAAAGCATTAGCATGATTGTCCATCAAGCATTGGTATTCCTTGTGAGAGATTTAGAAGAACATAAAAATTCAAATTTGTCAGAGTTAGAAAAAGAACGCCAAAATTTTTTGCAAGCTCAAGCCGATTGTTTCTCAGAGGGTTTGCCTGGAAAGCTACTTCTTGAGAGACTTGAGGATCATACAATCGATTTGATACGTGGCAGCATGCCATTGAACCGACCCCCTTACCCCCTTACCTAGTGAGCAAATGATGAACCTTATAAAAGAACTTCTCAAAAGGGGTCTAATTCAACCTAGTTCGCCTTTTTGGTTACCAATACTTCTTGTTTTGAAGAAAGATGGATCTTGGAGAGTGTGCATTGACAACAGAGCTCTCAACAAAATCACCACCAAGAACAAGTTTCTAATACCGAGGATTGATGATATACTTGACAGACTACAGGGTTCTTGTAACAGGCTTGGACATCCAAGCGAGAAATCAATAGCAACACATGAAGAGACACTGAACAACTGAATTTGAATATATATATATATATATATATATATATATATATATATAGAGAGAGAGAGAGAGAGAGAGAGAGAGAGGAGAGTCCACACGAAGCGGTGGAGTTCTGCTTCCAGATGCACTATCCCCAAAGTTTGCCGCCCCTTAATGTATTTGTTTCTTTATTGCTTTACAAAGGTACAACTTGCCGGATCTGCTCTACTTCCACCAATTGGGAATGCTAGAGTAAAGCATTCCAAAGTTGTACCTTCACAAATGTACAGCTTTCCGAATCTGCTCTACTTCCACCAATTGGGAATGCTAGATTAAAGCCCCAAATACAAATTTAGAGGTCCTTGGCCTCCCAAACGCAGCAGGTATGAAAAGCTTTGCATCTTAAAGCAACATGATCAAAAGCGAATGCCCAGCAGAGTGGCCCACATTTTTAGGGATTGTTCGTACAATTTTTAGGGATTGTTCGTACAATTTTCCAATGACACCGACTCTAAGTACCCATGCACTAGAGTGCACGCATCCAACACTTTCACGAGGATGACAGTCATTGAACATTCACATTTTATGTCGAGATCCTCAATACAAATTACGATTATTGTAACTTTTTTACCGTGCTAATCGTTTCACGGATTTCTTGATCTACTATATCTTGTCACTATTCGATTCATATCATTTCTCACATTTCAAGCAGACATGCTAATGACCATCCCAAGACAGTACATTCACCGAGCATGCATTTCACAAATCAAACTCTTAGTTCACACTGAACACTGAGGTGCAAACAATCAATCGAGTAAGCTCATCTGGTCCAGAACTCTTGATACACCTAGATTTATGTATAGCCATCTCATCCTTCCCACTAACAAAAGTATTTAGTCATCTTATCCTGATGGAAGTCTCAATGCACTAGAATCATATTCTAACTTATTTAGCCATCACATCCAGACTAGATGCACTAAATTCGTCATATCAATCATGAGACAAAATACTGGAAACATTTCATCTTTTCAACATATACTCTTAACGATACACACATGAAAGAGCACATGTAAACAAGTTCAATCTAGGAAACTTCCAATTCAGTGTACATCTTTTTATAACGTCATATTGTAGAACTCTATCAGTCTTTCAATACCCCTAAAATCTTATAAAGAAAATAGTGACTTTATTCATGTCACGATTGTGACTATGTTGCAATGTTACATCTACTCCTAGTTGCAGATACGCAAAGTGCAATGCCAAGGAGAACCCCTACGCTTGGATGGTCACGACCCTTCGCTCAAGAGACATGCCTCTTCGTCAAAAGCCACACTCCTTCGACGACTGGTCACACCTCTTCGCTGTATGGACTCTTTCGCCATTGGTTGCAGCTCTTCGCCGAAAGGGTGTCTTTATGTCTAAAGTCACGTCTTTTCACCATGAGTCTTGCCTTTTCATTCACGTCTCTTCGTCTCCTATATAAGGAGCCTATTGTACTTAGTTTCAAGCATTCGTTCAATCAATCAATCACACATTCAGTCTCTTGAGTCTCAATTTGAACTTAAGTATGAAGTTTTAAGTCTTAATTATAGGATTAGCACCACTAATCCTCACAGTGGTATCAGAGCAAATTTTTTTCCCGATATCCGAAGGTTGTGAGCCTCTCACCCTTGCCGCTACACTCTACCCTCTCCCGGAGTTGCATGGAAGCAACATAAAGATGGAACACACAGAGACAAGTATGAGGTAATCCGAAACCCTCTCTTCTAAATACATAAATAACTAAAGAGAAGGAGATGTGTGTATGCGGCATACCTGCTGAAATTCTCGACGTATGCCTTTTCATCGAGTGGTGTCTCTTCGCGTACAAGGGTAGCAACTCTTCATCGGCTGGCACCCTTTCGAATCTCTGGACACTTCACATGAGAACATCACCTCTTTATGAATAGGTGCCAATCTTGGCATGCACCTCTCCGAATGGTTGCACCTCTTGCAGATGAAGGGTCCCACCCCCTTGGGATTCCCGGTCCTAGCGTATGCCCCTTCCCCTAGCGTGCCCTTCAACCTAGCGCCTCTTCATCAATCGATGCAACCCAACGCTGGCAGCTCTTCGTAAAAGTCTACGCATGACATTTAAGCAGCAACGTATAGTTTTTTTTTAAAACCCACTTATCAGCTAGCGATCTTGTGATTAAGTTCGTTTGGTTGGCCGCCCAACTTATTAACTGAGTGAGTACCCTTTGGTGAAAGTTAAAAAAATAAATAAATAACCCAACAACTTCAACGCAATGGCCCCTTTTAACGATCTGCAACGTGGGTGCTCTTCGCCAGCCACTTCGAATGATCTTCTGCATTTTTCCAGCGCTGAAGTTTCTGGCAGCCTCCTTATGTGCACACGATGGTTGATGACGGACTGCCTGCACCTACTCTCTACCTCTCGTATGTGAACAAGATTCCCGAAGAGGTTCTGTAGGAAGGTGAAGAGATCATTATCCAGGGTACTAGATCTATTCTCCAGAGCGGGAACTCGTTGCGAACATAGGTTTTTGCTCCAGGAGTACCCGTCCTAGCACCTGCTCTTGCACCTGTTTGTTATTCCTTTTGATGAATCACCATGCCGACATCACAAGACGTCATCGAACAGTCGGAATACGCCCTCGCTTTAATGAAAGAGCAGATGGCCACACTTTCCACAAGTCTCGTATCACTACATACTCGTTTGGGTCAGATGCAGACGCAAAACAATTCCCGGAATCTTCCTACAACTTCTCGGACTACACATGCTGATTCAACACCTTCTTGCGAAGCTTTAGTGGACGAACCTAACGAACCAGATCCAACTGAAGAGTTAGACAATCGTGAACTTCAATTACTTTATAAAATTTTTAATGTTGGACAGACGAAGAAGCTTGATGTTAAACTACCTGAACCTTATAACGATCGCCGCAACAAGCGCGTGTTGGACCAATGGCTATTCAAAACGGAGGTCTACTTGTCCAACACGGACTTGGTCGAGAGTAAAAAAGTTGCACTTGCTAGTTCTCCGCTCAAAGATACAACATTTCTTTGGTGGCAACGACGGGTTGCTGATGGTAAACACACACCTTCTTGGGATAAATTCCGGCGTGCTATTCGCAAGGCGTTCGAGCCTGCCAATGCGGATTTTCATGCCCGATCCTCTCTTCGTCGCCTGAGCTAGAGAGGTTCCTTGGCCGCGTACATCACAAAGTTTCAAAGGCTAACCCTGGAGATAGAAACCCTTAGTCCCTCTGATAAACTTCGTAGTTTTATCGATGGACTCGAACCCAACCTGAAGGACGATGTGCACAAATACAACCCTACCATGTTGGATGCTGCAATTGTCTATGTGGAGTGTATTGGCGATAATAGGCGCCCTACACGGAATTTTCTTCCTGGTGATAGATCTTCAAATAGCGCTCGCTTTTCACAGCGTGATCATTGAGACAGTTATAGCCAAAGTCAGCGACATCAATCTCGGTTTAGACAGCAAGCCACAACACCTTATTCAAGTTTTCAACCTCAAGGTTCTATTTTCAAGATCGATAATCTCAAAGAAGATCTTCTTCAAATGTTTCTCCATTTGATCGTGGTAAAGGACAAGATTTTTCTCAAGATCGGCATTCCAATACTCAGCAAGGCTCTTCGTCAAATGCATCTTCGACTTCAAAGAAGGAAGGATTATGTACAATTTGGGGTGGTGATCATAGGTGGTATCAATGTCCAAAGAGACCAAATCCGTCTAATTTGAAAAGAAATTCCAACGCGGAGGATACGACTATTCTTATGAAGCATGCTCGGTGCAATTCTTCAGTTTTGGAGCCTCTCAAAGCAAGTTTTGAGTCTTCTTGGTCGTTCCATCAATGTTTTGGTGGACAACGGATATTTGAATAATTTCGTGACACTCAAATAGTTCAACAGCTTGGCTTGCCAACTCAGAAGGCATCTCACTTATATGATGTGGAATTAGCAGATGGATCAATTTTAACTTGTTATGAGACAGTTCGACTGTTGCAGTTCGGTATGCAAGAATTGGATTTCGAAGTCATGCCTTTGTCTTACTACGACATGATTCTTGGTCAGCATTGGTTATTTCAATATGATCCAGCCATTAGCTTTCG